>NW_022639606.1:469370-473395 GCF_010583005.1 Odontomachus brunneus
ATTTTTCGGGCTTATAATTAAACTTATTGATTTGTGCTTTTGGAACAATGTTTGGAACAACTAGAACAATCTATATCGGTATCGGAATTATTTTATTCGCTTTATTTTCAAAAAATGGGGTGCCAGGTCAAAAACATTTTTTTCATTTTTTGGACTTATAATTCAACTTACGGATTTGTCCTTTTGGAACAATGTTTGGAACAACTAGAACAATCTATATCGGTATCGGAATTATTTTATTCGCTTTATTTTCAAAAAATGGGGTGCCAGGTCAAAAACATTTTTTTCATTTTTTGGACTTATAATTCAACTTACGGATTTGTCCTTTTGGAACAATGTTTGGAACAACTAAAACAATCTATTGCGATATCAGAATGTACGATTTTCGAAAAGTGGGGTGCCAGCTCAAAAAATCATTTTTTTGTTTTATTCAAAAACCGTTTCGAATGAAGCAATATCACTTTGGAACAATGTGATACAAAGTCAAAACAATCTGGAACAACTTTCAAAATTATAAATTTCAAAAAGTGGGGTGCCAACTTCATACACTCGGTGAAATAGATATTTTCTGAACCATACAGGGATATTTTCTGCCAAAAAGACAGGTATTAATAGATTAGGATTAAGAATATACAGGGTGTAACGCGAAGTGTCCCACACCTCTCGTGTACAACACATACACTTGTCTGTCTGGGATGTCGACTGCGAAATTCGCGTATCCAAAGAATCAGCCAAATATCTCAATCGTCATTCCGACCCTCCTCAGTGGAGAAGAAAGAAATAATGCACAAGTAATACAAGGACTCGCCACTCATGTGGAGAATACCGGTGGAGCATCCCATATCTCAATACTCATGCTTATTTCATTTGTGGGTTCAGTGAGTTTCGCACTTGACGTCTAGCGTGTATTATTGATTCTTTTAATCTATATTTGATTGTGCAACCTTGATAATTTGTTCAGCATATATTCCTTACTAGAATCCAGACAAAGTGACAATGACTTCACCTGGACGCGCTATTACATAGCCGACTAATCACATAGCGGCTTTATAGTGACTCATTATCAGAAATCTGCATGAGTGTGCGGGAGCGAGCACGCAAATTCTAATCGCCTTCCGCGACTTCCTTTATCTCCGCGCGCTCACCTTGCGAACAAGTGCGTCAATTTAACGCGGAGTTCAACATCACGCTATGCTATATCCGGCGGCCTCTTTGTCATCGGCCAGCGCCGTCTTGCTTCGCGCGCCTCGTCATTCCGCGAAACGCAAGTCAGATTTTACGTAACCGAAAATTCCAACGAAACCAGCTTCGCCGAACAGTTTGGCGAATCCAATCGACGCGTCGGGTATAATTAATTCGCAGAGACGGCTGCCGATGCAAATAATGTGTCGAGACGCGCGTCTACGCTCGGCCGGCATAACGCAAAGAGAAAAAGGAGGCGTATGATTCACTGACGAAGACGGCGATTATTTCGCGTCACGAAAACGAGAGGGACAGTCGCGCGGCGACGACGACGGCTGACTCAGTAGCGACCACCCGGCGTTTGCGCGAAAACGAAATTCCGCCAGCGCGTCATGGAGAAAGAAGGACGCAGGTACACTGCCGTTCATTAATTAAGTCCTTTTTGAGTGTACGTTAATGCAATATAAAATAAGATAAAGATAGAGTCTGGTCATTCGACCAGTCTTTTTTCAGCTCGCAAAACCCCTCAAAATGGCGAAACCAATCACAGTGATTCATTATATCGTGTTATCATTATATCATGAGATTATAAAGCTGTTCACTTACGGACTTCATTCTTTTTGGGAAAGGATATAATTCTCAACACTTTTATTTTACGTTTACTAAGTTGCTATTGATTATATACTAACCTTTATCACGTTTGTAATAATAAGAACTTCAAACACTAAAGTTTATTATAATTATGGAACTTACAAAATTATGAAAAAAGTGACTTGAGGCATGTTTCATTTGGCATTCACAACACACTTCGCCGACACGAGTCATTTCTATCACACAAATACGCCATTTTGAGGGGCAAGTGATCAGACTTTGTCTTTTAGGGACACTAGAAGTCTTTTGCGCTGCACTGCTGCAATAAGTTAGAATAAGACAAATATATATTTGTCTCATTTACAGCATCAGTTCAGCAGGACCTTAGGCTAGTATAGAGACCTTTGAATCAGAGTCTGGCCATAACTGCAGTTTTGTCAAAATCCTACGAGAAAGATATATATATATATATCTTTGTCTACATTTCCTTAACTTAACCTAACTTACTACAATAGAAATACTGTGTGGAATTTGACAAAACATGGCGGACTAATCAAAACTGGTTGTCTTATAGCCAGACTCTAGGTCTGTTCTTTGTAGCTGCACAGCTGAATGTAGTGCAATAAGAGTGAGAAAATGTATATTTGTCTCACTTCAATATATTGCAGCAGTTCAGCAGCGCAGCTACAAAAAATTGGCCTTCTGATTCAAAGGTCTCTAGGCTAGTATAGACGAGCGTGCCATTTCCAGGCTCTCGACTATCTCTCCGGGGCCAGGATCCAGAAACTAGCAATGATGCGCTCATCTACACTCTTCTACATTATTCGACACTCAAAAAGGTCTCAATTAACGTATCGTACTGTACGATAACGTGTATCTGAGCGACGAGCGCGCCTCGTTCGAACGGTCGTGTTTCCTGAATTAGCGGTGTTCCTCGGAATTCAGATAACGAAATCCTTCGAGGAAGCGCTAGCGGCAGTCCTTATCACCGGCAGTCGGGCGTCACCAGAAATTTCCTGACATTGGCACTATCGGATCATAACGCGTTACGACGTTGATAATGTAGTCTTGCAGATAATGCAACGCGACCAAGAGCTCCGTATGTTTGATATTTCGCACGTTGTGCCCCGCAATATTCCCGACGTAAAGTCACGCACGGAAAAAAAGATTTCTCTATCGCAGCTAATGATGCAGGGAGAAAATGTTTGGTTAGACTATCCGTATTTCTGGTGAAATATGAACAAGCCAAACATTCTAATTGAAGGTACCAGAAATCTTGCTAACGAACAGGATTCCAGTAACTTCAACCGGAATTTTTAGTTCGTTCATATTTCATCATAAATTTGATTAATCCAAACAAACCTTTTTCTATGTGTCATTTGCTAAAGATGTATTTGTTGCTGTAAATAAAACTTTGCTGCTACAACTAAAATTTTTGTTATTGTTGCTACCACATCGGATTCATAATTAAATATACGCCTACTGACAGCTATACTTTTATACGGAAAAAAAGAATTTGGTTGGATTAACCAAATACGTACAACAATTTCGGTTGAAGTTACCAGAATTTCAAGTTAACAAGATCCTGGTTAACCAAACAAGATTACTAAAACTAGAACTTGCAACTGTTTCAAGTTGAAGCTAGAAGATGAAGAAGTGGAGAAGAAGGAGAAGCCGAGGAGGCATCGTCACGACTCAGAAATCATATTCAAATCTACCATGAGGCACGAAACGGATTTATATTCGTACAGGAGAGAAGAAGAGGGATTCGCGTATACATTTTCATTTAGCCGCCTTGAATTCCTTTCGTCGAGCATGGTTGATGATTGGGGAGGAAAAAAGCAAAGAAAATACGAAGAAGAGGAACAGGCGTGTACTCTCGACGACGATTTTAGATGTACTTGTAGACAAGCACGAGAGGCACGGGGGTGCCGCTTTCTCTCGTGATTTATTTATACCTCATGCATCGCGCTTTCCGGCGTATCGAATTATCATACATTACGGTAGGTCGGACTTATCGTCTATTTACTTGCGCGCCCGAGCGCGTTAGCTGCGACGCGATCGGCCCGAAAGTCGATACGAAGTTGAGTCGCGTTTGGCTCACTTTGCTCGTAGGAGTACTTGACTCACGTGACAGACGTGATTCTGGTAACTTCGCGAGTAAAGAGAGAACGACAGAGCAAGATAGCGAAGGAGTCACAGAGTGAGAGAGAGAGAGAGAGAGAGAGAGAGAGAGAGAGAGAGAGAGAGAG
>NW_022639606.1:473679-478251 GCF_010583005.1 Odontomachus brunneus
AGAGAGAGAGAGAGAGAGAGAGAGAGAGAGAGAGAGAGAGAGAGAGAGAGAGAATGCTGAGAGGGAGTATTCTCGCTACGCGAATATTCTCTCTCGTTCTTGGTTCCGCGTGCGTTTTGTTTAGTAATAGCGGACCGCACGTTCCATGATAATCGAGACGGTAAACGGACGGACGTGCCGCGTCCGAGGCTCGTAAAAATCGAGATTGCACCGTGAATGCAGTTACGTGCGGAGTGTATGGAAATACGGACGGCTACGCAGCCGTGTTCCCGCGCAGCGATGTATTCGCCGCTCTTCGCCTGCAACGATACATTCACCGTTGACCCCTCCGTTTCCACGTTTTATATTCAATGTCTAGATTATTTTTGACGTGCTTGAATGGACTTGTGCGAATTTACGCGACTCACGTCAGCCGTTTGGCTGCCGAGCTGTAAAATGTATCGCTCTCGCGTTGCGAGTTGCCGCAATGTTTCCCCGGAGAAAAGCGAAAATCACGCGTTCGTTGATCACGAGAAAACCGTGATCTTGTTACTGTTATTTTTTCATATAGCTGAACTAGCGTATTATAAAATTACACATCTGTCCATTGCGTTCCTGATGATTATTCACCGTGTATTACTCATTCTATTACGCTATGTTGTTCATGCAAGTACAGTTATACGTATCATTGGATAAAACGAGAACGACGAACTGGCCCCGGGAGAAAATATTGCACTAGAACATCGTTTCATTTCAATTCAAATTCAAAGCCAATAATAACTGAAGCCAGTCAGCTATTGTTGGTAAAAAATCTTTTGTACAAATGTACAAAAGTATACATATAAACAAATTTTTCACCAACAACGTCTGGCATCGACACTTATTGACTTTATATTTTAAAGTTAATATTCCAGAGTAATTGATAAGAGAAAACTTTCTGTCCTCCCTCTACAACTGCCCATGTTACGTAACCCCATCTGCTGTTTAGAAAATGTAAGAGACACCGTTGAAATCAATCCTAATAACCCTGTTAAAATTCTTCATATTAAAATAATGTATTTTTTTGTTTAAATCACTGTCACACATTTTTTCTGGAATATTAACTTGATGATGACTAATCATGATGATTAATTTTGATTATTGCTTCGTCGATTATTTTTGTCAAAGAAATGTTTAGTCGACTAATAGCCACAACTGCACATCAGATACCAGTGGGCCTTCATGTTTATCTTATTTATTTTATTTATTAATAAATCTCTTCTACTATTATTAATAAATTTCTTCTACTAAGATAAATAACAAATCAATAATCAAAATTAATCAACCGCTATATAAAATTATACATAATTTCACCGGTTGTTCAAATTAATTATTAATTAAACTTCCATGTGATTGATTATATACGGACTGATTGATAACGGGATTATTAATAATTAACTCTAGAAAACCACACATGGATGTACACATGGGTATACCACATCCATGCTACTATTGATAACTAAATAAATTGATAAATTGATAACTAAATTGATAAGTACATGTCCATGTCCACTATTGATAACTAAATATATTGATAAATTGACAACTAAATTGATAAGGGAAAAATTTCTGTCTTCCCTCTACAACTGCCCATGCTACGCAACCCCATTTGCTGTTTACAAAATGTAGGAGATACCGTTGAAATCAACCCTGACGTTAAAATTCTTCATATTAAAATAATGTATTTTTTCAAATTACTCACACATTTTTTCTGCTAAATTACATCCTGCACCTTTAACAAATGACAATTGGTTTTATGCAATACGGCGTTACAAAAAAGCTATAAATTTTCAAACAAGTAGCCTTTTTGTGATTAAAGAAATTTCTATTCTATTCTTTTTGCAAAATTAACGTTTCTCTTTTATAAAATCTTAATCGTAATTAATGATATATTCCTCACATTTCGGCATTTAAATTAAAAAAGAAATATGTTAAAAAATATTCACCTTTCGAGGCAATATTGATAGTTGAAAGTTGAGTCAGTATAAAAGTCAGTGCGAAAACTCGAAAAAAGTGTTGTTCTAATTTCATGAATCGCTTTAATTATCGGCGATTACATATATGATGATTAATTTTGATTATTGCTTTGTCGATCATTTTTATCAAAGAAATGTTTAGTCGACTAATAGCTACAACTGCACATCAGATACCAGAAAGCCTTCATAATATTTATTTTATTTATTCCCTTTGAACGACAGATTACATACTTGTTTCACTGTTAAGGCAAAAGGTGTAAGCTAGTCCAGTTAAAAGGTGCAGCCCTTTTCTCACGGTGCTTCTCGCGAGATTCGGAGCGCCGAAAAATCGAAAGTACGCGCGAGTCGTTCGGCTCGCGTATTTTCTGACTCGACGGCAAAGTTGTGTCCGCGATTCTGCGGACGAGATGCTTGGCACACTTTTATGTTTCCGCGAATACGCGTAAAACAGGTAGCGATTGAAATTTCGTCATTATTGCCGCGGTACAACGCTTGCGAGCGAGTCTGTCGTTATTCCGTTGCGTTCCCGATGCGGGAACGCCGACCGGAACGGCCGCGGGTAAGTTCTCTCGTCGATCTCTCACGTTCGTACTCTCTGTTGTAACTCCGTTAACGATCTAACCAGCAGCGCCTAAACAACTGCCCCTTCTACCGTCACTCTCTCGATTTTTGCGCTAATTCGACGCACCATTCGAGCCGCTCGGAATGCCGCGGGTCGTGCACGTGCAACAGTGAGAATTGTATCTCCGCGGATATTCCCGCGAATAAACAACGATCGGAAGCAACCGCGAGCAACAATCTTGACCAACTTATCGCCTGGAGATGTTATGAGACAGGAAGGTAAGATCGCAAACTCGAAATATTGGAGGAAAGATACTTGTAACTATAATCACATAGAGAAATAATTACTATAAATTATAAGAAAACTATTTTTTATTAAGTTCTACCACACGCAAAGAGTAGTTTCTTTCCTTTTTTAACGTCTCTAGATGTGACTTGTAAATCTTCTGATTGACTTTCAGTCACGTTTAGAGACACTTATATTAGTAAAAGAAAATTCAAAATAAGAGCTATAATAAATTTCGTGAGACAAAGCGAGAAAGAGACATAGTAAAATTTTTAATAGCACACATTCCAGTTCCTAAACTATTTAAATAATGACACATGAGGTAACATATGAGATAAAAGGATAGTAAATAACTGCAGAATGTCGATTTATCTCCATTACAAAATTCTATAGCAATTTTCACTGTAAAATCTTCTCCTTGTATTGACAAAGAGATTAAAAGAAGACAATACTTTTTGTTAGCTAGAGAGAATTTCACATTGGCATCTATTGCATTCCTAATGATTATTCATCGTATATTACTCATTCTATTACGCTATGCGTAATCTTCACATAAGCACAGTCATACGTACCATTTGATGTAACGAGAATGACGGACTAGCTCAATTGAAAGTATCTCTCCGATGAAGTGTGTAAGCCGCGGGAGGAATATGAACAGCGCAGTTTGTTCTTCAAGCGCGCGCTACTTCCTACTAATTAATAATCTACACGAGACCCGTGCGACACTGTCGCGTCGTCGGCGCCGATAATTGCATTAACATGGAAAAACCGTGAACGTTTTATCAAAATGAACTTCGCGAGCGGACTGATATTCCTGCTGGTACTTCCCTCATGAGCGAATCAAAACGCGAATCGGGAAATACATATTTCCCGAACTGAAATGGCACCGCCGGCCATTTCTGAATCCGCATAATGTCACTCTGATATCGCGAATAAAGAACAGGGTTTATTGCGACATCGACGAACACTAATAGTGAATTGTAACACACAGGGAAGACTGCAGCGACGTGAACGACCGCGACGATATCGCCGGGGAACCCGATCGGTTGTCTCGCAGGGAAAATATCCGGTCTCCTAATCGGTTCCCTGAACGATAAGGCGCGATCGTACCCGGACATGAGACATGACTAACTCGAAAAAGACAAGGACCACGCGCACGTCATAAGGACATACACACAAAGAAAGCCGCAGATCTCGCGCGCCGATTGCTAAGAGCGCGCCGTGAGTAGTCCGCTTCGTTCGCTCACTTGCTCGCTCGTGACGCGTAATTGTGCGTTAGGTGCTTGGTCTATCCAGTCAGCGGAGGAAATGACTCACGGCTAATGCAGGTCGCGTATTAAGAAAGCTATCTGAATGCCGGAATTTTAATTCCGCTCTGAAAGCATACCTGTCGCGTTGCACGACGCGCGATCTTTCGTGCGCTGTCCTTTACGCCATGGAGAGGCAGAGAAAGAGAGAGAGAGACTCGCTTTATCACCCTGCCGACCCGTTTCTCGCACTCGCTCTGACTGGACCTCCGTCACTGTCCGTCACCATTACCTCGAGATTATCTTCCGCGCAGCGAGGCGAGATAACGGTAAGAGCGCATTCATAAGGTACGTCCGGAGAAAGTTCAGTGGAAACTCTTCTCCATCTACCCTCGCGTAACTTTTTGCGACGAGAGAGAGAGAGAGAGAGAGAGAGAGAGAGAGAGAGAGAGAGAGAGAGAGGGAGAGAGAGAGAGAGAGAGAG
>NW_022639606.1:478641-489265 GCF_010583005.1 Odontomachus brunneus
AGAGAGAGAGAGAGAGAGAGAGAGAGAGAGAGAGAGAGAGAGAGAGAGAGAGAGAGAGAGAGAGAGAGAGAGAGAGACGTGCGGTGAGGCGACTAGAAATGTATCCCATAGTTCCGATCAGGTTGATCTCAATCAGTTATCTAGTTTGTGTAAGATGATATTATTGAGTCTAGAGAGAAGAAGAGGCGAAGGGAAGAGAAAGAGAGAAAGTCATATAACATAAAGTGGCAATCAGAAGACTTTATACTGAGAAGAAGTACCTGAAAATTAATTTGTGGGATATAAAGTTTATTTCTGTGAATAAACTTGATGATGTTAAAATAATAATATTTCATTAGACGTTTCGTTAACATAGAATATACAGAGAGAGAGAGAGAGAGAGAAAATAATGATAATAACATAGAAGAGAGAAGTTAATTAAAAGGTGTGACGAAAATCTTACGATTGATATCATTGTTCTGATATGTATTGTTCTGTACGATTGATATCAATTTACGAACGCGTTATATATTCAAGATAAAATATAAATTTAAAAAGAAGTAAAATATTAAAAAACAGTTATGTATCCCACAAATAAATGTTTATGTATTTTTCTTTGTGTATTAACACTGCAACTACTAAAGCATGACGGATTTATAATTTCTTACAAAAAGTATTCATATTCAACGGTCCATTTTACATATTTAATTGCTGTTGAATAAAACCAAGAAGAACGAATAAATATTTCGTCCTTTACATCATCATATCAACCTTTTTAAAAACCTGTCATTTTGATTGCTTTGAGAGAAGAGATTTCTAATAATTAGGACCCGATAACATCACCCTACCTAGAAGCGAGATAAACTAATTAGCATCAATCTGATCAGGACCATGGAATAAATTTGGAGTCGAGGAGGGAACACTGGGGCGAACTCGCGTTCACTTCAAACGACCTAGATCCTATGATACTCGCCTGGAAGCATTTGTCCCGTATCTTCCCTACTCCCAGCCAGTTCTCGGCGCGGTTCTGCAACTCGAGGAACATCGTTTCCCGCTCGCCGTCGCTCGCTGGCGCGCGCGCCCGATAAAATCGCGCAACAGGACGATACCTCGCACCTGAGGCGAGGAGCGACCGACACCGACTCCGCGCGATCTCGACGATGATCGACGATCGACTGCTTACTCGCGCTCACGTAACATTCAGGCGCCGCGTCTGACTCACCTGTTTCGCAGGGAATCTCTGGGACGTGCGTAAGACGCGCGACGTGAATGAATGAAAATAACGTCGTCGTCGTCGTCGTCGCCGACGAGGTGTGAGAGGGGCGTGGGTGCCGCAGGAAGCGCGCTTTCATGAATGAATCGAGGGCGACGACAATGCCCGACTACAACCAGGTGCCAGCCGTCGGTGCAATCACTTGACGCAAAACGCCTCGTACGTTATAAACACCGACCGCGCCCGGAAAGGATTTAACACCCTGCTGGTCATAAAGGGTGGATCAAAGAGACATCGTAGTCTCTCTCTCTCTCTCTCTCTCTCATGTTGCAGCACGTAGCAGCCGACCGCAACAAAGCTCGCGGCTCGTCTCGATGCACCGCGGCGAATTCGCATCCACGTTAATCGCGCGCGCGGTAAAAATAGCCGCTCAGTGACGCGCTTTATCCTTGAAATCCTAATTTTGTCGGAAGCGGCGAACAAATACGCGCCGCACGATTCTCCCTCACGTGCGCGACAACGATTCTTGGTCCCGATGCATTTACACAGAGAGAACGATTTATTGAATCAAATAAATGTTTCTTTGGAATAGTCCAAACAAATTATTTGGTTGACACAACAAAAATACTTCTTTGGAACTGAGCCGCAAATAAATATTTTTGTTGCTTCAAACAATATTTTGTTCAATCAATCAAAAAATTCGTTTGGACTATTCCAAAGAAGCCTTTATTTGATTCAATCAAATCGTTCTCTCTGTGTACGATCGCGAATACACGGGAAAATTGCTTTTCTTTTTTTATATAAATCTTTTTCAGTTTTACTATTCTTCTCTACTATTAGCCTCTGGGACTACTAATAGTCCTCTCTAAATTTCTTGAAGTGGAATCTCATTTAAAGCGAGTGAAAAGTATTTTCTCTTGAAGCGGAAGCGAAAGCGAAAATAATGATACTCGAAATTGCACGAATGAATGTTTCACTCGAAAGTTTAGAGTGGATTCTGACTTTATATTAGCGAATATTTTGGTAGATTAGAGTTAATGTATTCATGTGACGGTGTAATGTACATCAGATTGATTTTAATTTCGAGTGAAAATATTCACTCGCAAATGGAGAACTCACTCTGTTATTCTAAAAATCACTCAAATTAGAGTGCTTGGTGATCGTTCTACTTTCTGAGTGAAATTTCACTTCATAAAATTTAGAGAGTTTCGATTAGTGCAAAAACTGCAAAGTTTATCTCGCTAAGAAACATCGTAAATTTCACTAGAAACATGACAAACTTTTAGCGAAATTCACTCTAACTTATGAGCTTTCGAATATGGCTTATAAGTCTTCTGAGTAATTCTCAGTCACATACTGGAAGAAAAACGTCTGGTATTTGTAACCGCAATCACATAGAGAAATAATTACTATAAATTATGGTAAAGAAAACTATTTTTCTTATTAAATTCTATTATAATGTTATGTTTATAACCTCAATTTGAAAAAGTGTATATTACTACTATCATTTTTGTGTTAGAACAACCAACATATGGTTAGTTAAAAATAACTATAATTCTAGTTAGATCAAGCACTATTTTCTCTCAGTACATTTAGGGAGAAAGAGGTACTTTTATCGGTAAAACGACGTTTCGAACAAGGAACAGCCATATAAGTAAATTTCGCTAGAAGTATAGAAAATTTTTTAATAGTACATTCTGCATAGTTCCTGAAGAATAAATAGCACACATTTAAAATGAAAAGATAGTCAATATCAATCTATTTTTCGGTTCAAAATTTTATAATACTTTGCCATATGAACTTCATTACATGCATGAATGATCGTCCCGCGAATTGATTCTCGGAAGGAGTAAATCAGTCAGGAAATATCCAATAGATCGATAGATATCTCCTGCTCGGTGAAAAAATCCACGTGACGCGTTATCGCGCGGCGGATGTATCAAATGGCCGCACGTTTTCGCGCCGTTATCATTATGGCCTCGCGATGAGTGTGCGCGTCCTTACGTTCCTCGCCAGAGAAAGAGAATGAGAGAGGCAGCGGCTATTCGCGCGGAAAAAGTTAGTCGAAGGTCTCGCCGTCGGAAAAGGCGCTCATCGTCGCGCGCTCTCAGGGTAAAAACGCGCGCGAAAGTGTGACGACCTCGTCGTCGTCATCGCCGCGAAGGGGGTAACCTGCGGACTCCCGCGTATTACCGTGCGCAAGTGTGCGCGTCGCTGCACCGGGCAAACATGTTTAGCACCCACTCGAGAGGTTCGCGGAGGTTCTCAAAACGATGCGCGCCGCGGGACCACCAGAGGAGAATCGCCCGGACCGCGTCGTCTTCCACCTCTCGAGCACTCCCTGGCCCGATATCGCGCACGATTATTGCGATTATTCTGTTTGCACAGTCGACAACGGCGTATCGCGTCGATTCCCAGGGGTTCTCTCACGCTCCCCTCCACTCCTGCACCTCCTCTCATCGGCGTACCGACTTCGAGCATCAGCGTTTTAACGACTCCGCGTAAATTCGATTAAAACGCGGCTCTCGGGGTAAAATGAGTGTTCATTAGTCTCACGATGAAATTCGCGCGCGCGCGCGTCATCTCGCACGGGAGAGAAATTATCTCCTTATTTATTTATTCTATTATCGGTTGGATGTGCTTTATTTTAATGTCCGTTGCGCAGCGTGCGGTATCTCGTCGCAGGGGTTAAAGCGCGACGTTCGAGCGCCGTGTAAGTGCGCGAGACGGGAAACGAACATTGATCGTTGAAAATGTACAGTGAGTTACAAAACAACTTAGACCCCGCGTGGAAAAAGTGCGGCTAAGAGTGGAGCAAATTAAAAAGAGGCCAAAAAGTTTTGAAACAGGGTGCAGACCAATCAAAAGTCATCATGCTTTGTCCTAATTCTGACTAGAGGAACTCTACTAGCGACTATTTACTATCTCGTCGACCGGGTAATACTCGCGAGTGTTATATTCCACGAGCAGCACTACTTGGAATTGAATGTTTGGAACGTTACACTTCTAGCTAGAACCTACAATTATTTTGGGAGATCGGGCTGGACCTCAATTAGATCCCAAGAAATTTTCTATGCGGAACACAATGAAGGTTGGGAACTCACTACACTGTCAATTGAGAGTCAAACGGATGCAAAAATAATATAATTAATAAATATGATTAGTAACTATAATAACAACAATATGATTAGGAACTAAATAATGTGATAATACTAATAACAATGATGATAATTAGTAATAATGACTGGAAAAGTCCGTTAATAATGATTTCCAATGTTGACAATTTGACTTACGCGAAAATAATATAATTAACCAATATAATTAATAACTATAATAACAATAATATAATTAGGAATTAAATAAGAAGTAATAATAATACTAATAACAATTAATGACACAATGACTGGGGAAGCCCGTTAATAATGATTCCCAATGTTGACAGTTTGACTTACGCGAAAATAATATAATTAACCAATATAATTAATAACTATAATAACAATAATATAATTAGGAATTAAAAAAGAAATAATAATACTAATAACAATTAACGACACAATGACTGGGGAAGCCCGTTAATAATGATTTTCAATGTTGACAGTCTGGCGAGCCGCCAGACTTCATTGTGTCCAAACCGTTTCGCAACCCGTAAGCCGGGGGCACGGGCGAAACTCGGCTTCGCGACGCGATTGTAACCAGATGCGAGCCGCGGAGCTTTCATTCGCGAACGATTAATTTTACATCCGCGCGCTCGCCCACGCTCGTTAGGCCCGCGAATCGACGCTCGCCCACGCGCGTTCTCGCGGCCGTCGCGTTATCGCGCGCGCGCGCGTTGGGGAGCGCGAATGCAACGATTCGTGGACTTCGTCCTATCACGTGCGAAAAAGCCGGTGATTCATCGCCGATACATTCCGACGGCCTTGTTATCAACGGCCGCCTCTCTTAAGCCGTTAACCCCGCGTGTCGAGGGTTTATCGCACGCGCGATGAGCGTGCCGGCTCGCGGAGTAAATCGGCGCTTTTAAACGGCCCTTTCGCCTTGTCCGAGCGACCGCGCTGCGCAGCAACCCGCAGCGTGCGTGTCTCGTGCGAAGATCCGGGGAAAATCGGCGGAACTCGCGAGAAAGAGAGAAAACACGACTCCTCGTCGTCGTCGTCGTCGCTGTTGTTGACCTTGGCTGCCCTCACGGAAATAATCGCGCACGTGACCAACACGCCCGGGAAGCCCTAGCACAGCAACGCGATAATAAACAAGCGATGACGTGGAGGCCCGCTGCTGGTGCACCCGTGGACGAAGACGACGACGACAACGACAGTCGTCGCACGCACGGTCTGTCTCCGCGTCGTTGGTTTGAACTTGTAAATTCCATTAAACGTCAAGGCTGCATAATCCCATCAGACGTACGTCCAATCAACGCGAATTTGCGGCTAACTGGAGGATTTATACGAGCGGGCGGGCGAGCGCGTGCGCGCGTTTGCTATTCCGGATGCGGCATAGCTGTAAAACGCGCCGCGCTCGTTAAATCGTTGATGAGCGCGACTTCGGTCGGACGGACGAAGCGCGAACGTGAGGGAAAATCGCAGGATCCAGGAACGAATCGAAATCCAGGAACGCCGGCGAACAACAGTTTTTCCAGTCGCCTGGAGTCAAGTCTGGATGCGAAGGAATGACTTCGATATCATCGACTGACTGATTCTCTCTCATCAAAAGTCTCAATAATCGCATCACGTATATCTACCGTTACTAAAAAGTCAGGAAAATAAGTCGAAGACATGTCTGCTCAGACTATCTACAGAGTTCGTCCCACAATATCGCGTACATCGATTGACTAATGATTTCTGTTCATTAATATCTCGACAATTATTCTGTAGTAATTTACAAAATGATATAGGATTCTTTTCTAAAATAAGTTTAACGAATTTAACGTTTTACGTTTTACTTTCTGTACACAAGCAATCGGACACCTATATCCACATATTCTGAACAAGGATTTTCGATAGTACAAGGTCCCCTCAAATGTCAATCGAAACAATCAATTAAAGTGGCAACAGACCGATACGAAACCACGAACATATTTGCGTCCGCAAATCCCGTCGAAATACATTCTCTCTGTGTCTCTCGGAATATCTCGTTTTTAATCGATCGTTTACCTCTCTCTTTCTCTCTCTCTCTCTCTCTCTCTCTCTCTCTCTCTCTGTGCGTGTGTGTGTGTGTCGTTAGATAGTTAGTATCTCGCGAGCTGCACGATAGGACGACGAATATACTTGCCGGCTTAAGCGACCTCGGCCCGATCGAGGTAAGGGGAGTCGAGGAGGAGCTCTGGCTAATTAATTTACATCCGCGGGACCAACAGTCGCGAAATTATTCCCGGTACAACGACCCGTTTCTAGTCTATTCCAGGTGTGCGCGCGACGGCACAGGTCACGGCGCCATTAGCCCTCGTTAATTAACGATGTTAAGATAACGCCACAAGGAACGACGATAGCGAGTGTCCACGCGCGCGCGCTACATCCCCTCCTCCCTCTCCTCTCTCACCCTGGCTCCTTCTGTCGACACGTCTCATTATCCGAATATGTCCGAGAGTGCGCGATTAACTCGATGGTACGCGCGGTAACGAGGAAAGCGCGTTTTAACAACCGTGTCGCCTCTCACAAGTTGGAAAGTTGGGTCAGGGCGACGCGACGGTCATCGCGCGATTTGACGACGCCACAATTCGTATTTCTCATGACTCTGTCATTCACCGCGCTACTAAATCGTTTCTCCATTTGTTTCTTTCTCGTTATACCGAACGACGTTATTCGCTCGATCGCGAAAGTGTTACGCCAAAGTCTCTCAAAGTCAAGTGTAAATGAAATCAAGACACTCTGACCACCACGTGTGAACGCGCGTAATCGAAGAAATTTGCTCGTAGCCTTGTCCAACGGTCGCGACAATTAGAGACGGAGAAAGTTAAGGAAGTGGATATTAAGCGACTCACCAACGGCCTCTGACGAGACGCCTTCGACATCTTTAATGAGACGACCGTGGTTATCGCTCATCAATGTTCATGCTGAACTTCAAATGTCATTGATTATAGAGAGAATATATTATAGATTCTTTTACGTAAATTCTTTCCAATTTTACTATGTTTCTCTACTAGTGTAAGACTGTGAGTGAAGTTTACCGAGGAATTCTAGCCAAGAAAAATGACTTTTTCTTGGCTAGAATTGATATTTATTTATCCCGCGCATTAAGTATCGAACATTTTTTTTGATTGGCGCGAAGTTGTGTCTCGAGCACGGTCGCTCGAATCTGCTGCGCTCTGCAGACTCGTCGATCGCGACCTTGCAACGTTTTCCGAGGCACTCGCCGTGGCCCAGGCGATGCGCAGTCATGCTGAATTTTTCCGTACTTGGAAAGTCCGGTCTCGAAGTCAACTCGTGTGCCGCATGCATGCACACGGGGATTTGCATTCGCGCCTGGATGGACACTTTCGCGGAAATCTCGCGGACAGACACCGCATCCGATCGACCGGTTTCCTCCGGAGGACTCGGTGAAATCAACTCAATTAGCGTCCGATGTTTACTCGCTCGCGGAATCCTAAGTGCGGCGTTAAAGCCGCGCATTCCCCGGCGATCACGGCCGCGCGCGCGGCAAGTTCGCCGGGCGAAATTGACCGTGGACTTTTCTGACCTACTTGCTTATATAATTGATGAAGGCTCCGCAACGCCGACGACGACGATGATGACGACTGCAACGTGGCTTTCGCGAGGCGTGACCGTACCGACGCGCGCCCTAAGGACACCGTTTTTGCACTTTCGCTTGATAAATTTTAATGCCGTCGCCGCGGAGATCGCGTTCCCCGAGCATACCTGGCCCCGTTTCCAGCGTGTTTGCGCTAACAACGCGCAGCACTTTTTCCACTCGCCGCATAATACCTCCTGTATATGTTTCATTCGGACGATCTCGCCACGAGAGGATACACGACTCGCGCGGCGAATCGCGTTGATCAATTTTCCTTTTTGCACCGCGCGAGAGAGGATTCCGCGAGTATTTTTCGCACTGCTGCCGCACGGTATCGCGAATAGGAATCAGATTACTAGAAGGAGCGTGGCCTCGCCTAGCTTACCGACAACGAGAAGAAACGCCAGCGCGGTCTTGCTCTCGACGTTTAAGAAAGTAATCAACGAGTAACGGAAACAATGTGGGGACGGGAGGAGTAAAATCCCGGCTGATTATTTTATCGGATATTAGAGTACCGATACTAGATACTAGAGTACGGTAATCTGAAAAGCGTCGTTCGGCCCGAAGTTAACTTCCAAGACGGCGCGATCTCTAATTTCCCCACGCCGTAAGACATCACGACTGACGAAAACTTCTTCCCAGATAAAAAGTCGCACATGGATGGACACAGTGTGGCACGGACGATTTCTCTGCGACGCCCATCGCCGGATGGGACAGAAGAAAGGGCATTCTTATTTGGACAATATCCTTACTTGACATGTTAATTTTAAAATAAGAGGCAGTCATTGTTTCGTTTACAAGCAACGATATATAAAATTTTATGAAAAAGAAAATTAGGAAAAAAAACTTTGATAAAGAAAAAACAACAAGCACGATAAAACAAGGGCTTTAAGTACCAAACACAGCTCATATAATGCTGTCAAACGATTATATTTATTACGAAAGAATTTCCATAAGAGAAAAATTTTAGATCCAAGAATGTAATTTAAACTATTTTAGATTATATTGCGCTAGATCTAAATTACATTCCTGGAACTAAATTTTCTTTTTAAGAAATTCTTTCGCAATAAATTTTATAGCACTACATATAATTTTGTTAAAAAAATTTTAAAGTCTTGAATTTCAATCAACGTTCTCATTTTAGTTGAATATTATAATAGTCTCATGAGAAATGTAATATTATTTTGATAATGATATCTTTTTCCGGCATGTGTAAGAATATCATGTTCGTAATTCAATATTACGTGTTTTCCATTCGCGAAAATTATATTTGGATAATAAGAATACATTTTTCTTCGCGTTGAATCATGTATGTACAATGTATTGATGCAAGTAACTTGTTTTTATTTAATGCTATATAATGTCATTTGAAGATTTAGATGTCAAAAATAAAAATATCTTCCCATTATGAATGTTCTTGTTTTCCTGCATGCCCCGATAACAAAACGAGATTTACGGGCTCGGGTTATACGTGCGTATACAGGGTGTCCCGCGTAAGACGGACCAAAAGAAAAATATAAGTAGAACACATTAAAGTGAACAAAAATTATATAGGCCATTTTTCAAACAACCCCATAAAATTTCGAGATATTAATTAAAATAGTTGAGCATATCAGAGCGCGGCGACACGGCAGGCGGGACATACGGCTCGTAGAGAGGTGGACCGTTTGGCATACTAAAATGAGTAGCTTCGTATGTGCGTCCGTATACGTGTGCGTTCTTCCATTTTCTTCGCCGACCGCTGCGAGCCGTATGTCCCGCCTGTCGCATTGCGCGTTCTAATTTGTCCAACTATTTTAATTAATATCTCGAAATTTTACGTGGTTGTTTGAAAAATGACCAATTTTTGTTCACTTTTATGTGTTCTACTTATATTTTTCTTTTGGTCCGTCTTACGCGGGACACCCTGTATACATTAGCATCGACAGTGGGTTTCTTCTCGTGCATATTCAATTTTCGCGCTAACAACGTGTCGACGACGTGGTCGTCCTACCCGTCGCACGAGCGCGGAGAGTCTATCGCAAAAATATCCGTCGTACGAGCATCCGGACGGCCCGGTGCGTGGCGGATGCAGGCCTGTCCTCCATCGTGTTATTAAACGGCCCTTCCTGTTCGATGTAACGCGACGTGCATGCTAATCAAACGGACTTGTCGTATCGACATTTCGCCACGTGGGTGGAAGCCGTCGAGCCACACGACTCGGAGAGAGTACTGTGTGTATGAACGTACGCCCGGGGGATAGCGGTTCTCATACGCGCTAACGCGTTCTCGCGTGTTCACCGCGAACCCCCGGTGGTTATCGCGCAACAATACGACTCTACGACTTCTAGCAACTCTAGCAACTCAAATTGACTCACCCTTCCCTTTTCTTGTGACGCATGTTCTTTGGATCGCCTACTCACCTGGAAAACAGAGACAATGCCGTAAATTAGAATCGGGCGCGAATTATGCGTACCTTTTGTATAATGCATGCAAAGAATAGACACCTCTACACTGAGAAAAAAATATTTTAAAATTAACAAATATTTATTAGGTGAGTACCATTAACATATTCATTTAAATCAAAACTCTCTTCATTTAAACCGAATGTTGTTTGCTTAAACCGGGCCAACAGTAGTCGGTTTAAATGAAAAGAATTTTGATTTAAGTAAATTTGCGTGGAAAAAAAGGATTTTCTATACACAGAAAAAAAATTTGCTGATATATGGACAA
>NW_022639606.1:489275-586024 GCF_010583005.1 Odontomachus brunneus
CCGTGCAGCAGCAAACTAATTTGCTATATATGGACAGTTAAACATAATTCACTGTTAGCTACTTTTTCTTTGCTGCAGAAACCTGTGATAACAAAAAAATCTGCTCGTACAGCAAGAAAAGTGACTAAAGTGAATAAAGTAAATTTGCTACAGATGGAATTAAACATAATTTACTTCAGCTACTTTTTTGTCGCAGAAGCAGATTTTCTTGTTATCTTAGGAAACTGGTTCCTGCAGCAAAGAAAAAGTGGCTAACACAGCAAATTATGTTTAGTTGTCCATGTCTTTTTTTCCATGTGTTAATGATACCCTCCTAATATTTGTTAATTTTTAGATATTTTTTTTCTCAGTGTAAGTCGTCAGTAGAATTTCTCTTCAAGAAACGTTCTTTCGGGCTGTGTGGCAAGTGCAATCACAAGTTCGGAAAGCAAGACAGAAGTGCGCGTTTCCAATAGAGTTTTCGATCGCGCTTGCATCAAGCGACTTTTAAACGCTTCCAAGTGCAGACTGATGTTAGACTGCACGCGCGCAAGCACGCGTAATTTCAAAATCGTTCTTGCGCGGTCACCAGCGACGGGCGGTCGGTTGGGCGTCGCGAGAGGCGTGCAAAGTGCAACGACTGACAAATTACACCGACGTGTCGGTGCACTCTGCAGCACGCTGATAAAGCCCTATTGGAGAGCTTTTGTGGCCGCTCTTTGTCATTACGTTATAGGGAATTAGCCACCTCGCTTAACTCCGCGAGAGCAATCGGCGACGCGCAGTGTTTCGACTTGGAAGCGAAGGAACGAAGCGAGTGAGAGCGAGCGAGTGAATGATTCCGCGCGAATCGCGATATTTATCCGCTTGGTGGTAACAATAAGAGCGAAACGAGCTCTCCTCGATAACAAGAATATTACGCACGAGAGAATATCACTCTTTTTCTCCTCTGTTCCTCTGCCCGCGAAACGTGCTTCTCCTTTTTCTTTTCTTCGAACAATTAACTCGGTAAATTCGATACAAGGCATCAGTGATAAATATACTTTTACTACGCTCCAAACGCAGCGCTTTCACCGAACGCCCCGTTTCGCGCGAGAATGCTCATATAATTGTTCGATTCCCTCATTAATTTGCGATTCCCGTCGTGTCCGTGAATCTTTTCGTCCCAGCGTGTTCATTAATTTGTTTGAGAGCGCTCACATCGCATGCGAAATGAATGGCACGCGTGTGCATTACGGGCGCGGATCGCCCCGAGAGTTTAAACGCATTATCCTCCTCTTTCCTTCTTTCTCTCTTAATTAATTGATGATAAAATGCGGAATCCGCGCTTGAATCGACGAGAACGACGCGTGGGGCGCCAGTCTTTCGTCGAAACTTTCCTGAAGAAACGTGTGGCCGAGCCTCTTTCCGCAACGCGAAAAAGGTCGCTCGTATGTGGAATTCGGCGAAAATTTCGCGTCGATGCGGGCGACTTGCGAAATCGGGGAGAACCACGTTCGACCCACTAACTCGAGTTACTAAGGCCCAGTTCCACAACCTGCAGTTAACTTAACTGGCTGATTATTCCATTGGACTTGGCCAATCGCATTTGACGTTAAGAAGAGTTAATCAGAATGAAACAATCTCTGTTGGAATTGATAGTTAAAATTAAACGGATGTGTGGAACTTGGTCTAAATCGCTGCGCGCGACTCTAACGCAGATTCACCAGCTGACGGTGTCGCGAGCACGAGCGCGCGACACTTACACGTGGACTACAACGCGGAAACGTCAGCGGTGCTAAACGCCGTGCGCCACTGACACCGATAAAACTGACGCGCTAATGAACTTCCGAGTTCTTGCTCAATAGGCGGGCGCGCGTGACGCCGAGTTGATGAGCAATTTTGCGCCGCCTTTGTGTCGTCGCTCGCGCGGCGACAAATTGATCACGTAAACTGATTCACGACTCTTGCCGCGCGAGTCGCCGGGGCGATAATCGGCTGCGCACACCATGATACGTCGTTACGACACTCGCTTCCGCGTATTATGCCCGCGATGAGTCGGATATAAATTCGGGGTCAAGCTGGAGCTGAATATCGCTTTGGAAATTTCTACGGTTATTCCAAGGCAAGTATAGGAAGCATGTAAGAACGAGAGAGAACGAGAGAGAACGAGAGAGAAGCAGCCGCGAAGTAATATTCCTTTAAGATAGCGGTTAGTAAAGAATTGATGATTCGAGGATTTAATCTCTTTATAAGAGATTAGTGATTCGAAGATTTAATCTCTATTTGCCGCAACTGGCCAATGGGATTAACGTTTTGTGCCATAACAAGAAGATTTAATCTTTTTATAATTTGATGTGTTGGCTAGATTGAAATCGCGCTAATATTTGACGGTGGAAAACACGCAACATTTTATTTTATTTTAGAGAAGCTTGGGATTATATACTTCATATTTTAAATTTTTGAAGTTACAACTTCCCAGACAGTTTGTGTAACTAATGTGTGTGTTAATGTGTGTGTAAATTAACCCCACGATCCCGTTAATTGTATATTTTATTTTGTAATAACCGAAATATGAACGTGACCACTTTGCGACATGATCTAAAATAACCGTTTCGCGACTTTATATTCAGTATTCCTTTCAAGGTAAAAAAATATATGAGCAACATACCCTTTGGGCCATCTAGACTCGGTTTTCCCTATTATTATTTTTACGTGTTTACATGATAACTCCCTCAAGCCAACACTCAAATAAGAGAATTCTATTTGCAAGCTGTTATTTTCTTAAATCTCAAATCTAAGCGAAAATTTTTACCGAAAATGTTCTTCTTCTAATAAAATAAACTATTAACGGGAAATCTTCTAGATCTGATTCTAATTTCTTTCCTCTTTTGAATCAAGATGATTTAAATGAATATATTTACTTGAAGCAGAATACTAAAAGAATTTTCTAATAAGAACAAGACTTATACTGTAAATAATAGACGAAATTTGTCTAAGAATATTGCGGTTAAAATATCTTTCTTTTGGTTTTAGAAGAATTCTCTTCACACACATACAGAGGTCGTATATAAAAATAAAATCCTCTCGGATCCAGAGGATTCCCCTAAGGAATTATATTCGAATGAATTATACACGAAAAAAAAACCTCAATTCGTGTCACTAATTTCTGTTACCTAGGGACCAGTAAAAATTCAATTGCAGGAACAGAAGAATTTCTATAGGAGGTCTTTCAGCCCATTATTCTCCATTATCTCAACCGAGTTTTAACGCAAATTTTAATGCAACTAAATGTTGTGGCAAATGTTCAGACAAATATTTTTAGTAATGGAGATGTCGTTTCCCGCGTCACCGAGTTTTCGTCTGATCACTATTTCGTCATAAGAACCGAGATTTCTATCTCCGTGTACGCATGTTACTGCGAAAATCAATGAGACTTCGTCATCGAGAGAAACCGAAGGTCGATACGCGGTTCTTTCACCTCGAATCCTTGAAAGGTGACACGTCACAGATGTTTTTCGTGAGGGTAAAAACGCAGACAGACGTATTTCACGAGGGGATCCCTCCATTGGTCGATCCCTCCGTCGCTGCGGAAAAGGTCGCCGAATTTTTGCGGTTGCGCGCGATAGCGGCTCCTCGGCGAGACACTTCAGAGAAATCCAATTATCGCGACGAACGAGAGTAACGATAAAGAAAGAAGGAAAGAAAAAGAAGGAGAGAGGAGAGAGATGAGCTAGCAAACGCGGTGATAAATGGCGCGATAAACGACCGTAAAAGCGCGGCAGATGCACCGCAACGCTACTGCGCTGAAACCGCGGAATGCGCATAATGCCATTCTTTCATGCGCGTATCTGAAAGGTCGTCGGATTTCGCGAGCGGTCCATTATTGAGCGCGATAAGGCGCCGCTCACGCGCAATTATCGATAATGTCGAGGGCTGTCAATCCTTCATAATTTAAACGCGCGGCGCGTCCTTATTTTATTCTTTTCAGCCGCGCGCACTCGATAATTAGCTACTACATTGATATCGAGACTCCAGAGGAGAAACTTCATGTTGTTACAAGCGACATTCAAGGATATATTGCCCGTGTCTCAGAGACAATAAAAAAGTTGTTGAAAAAATGACAGATTAATCTATATCGCATCTGAAAGTGACCACAAACAATTTGACATCGATTCGAAGTCTAGATTAAAAGTTATTTCATTTTGAAAAGGATAATAAACCCAGCAAATATGATAATGTCAAATGACGTTTCAATGACACATTAATAAAATCTCGAACGTCAGTGACACATTATTTGACGTCATCCCGCTACTTGGGGGTATGTGAATTCGTGCTGTTACAGAAATACATCTTTAGTAGAGGAAAAGATAATTGAAGTAATGAGAAAAATCTCAATCTTTTTATACATATACTTTAAGTATTCAAAACGATGTATGCAAAGTTCCATCGTGATTCAGGGAGAAATGAAAGTTTATATATTGCATGATGTTTGCTCTATCTTTAGTAGAGGAAAAGATAATTGAAGTAATGAGAAAAATCTCAATCTTTTTATACATATACTTTAAGTATTCAAAACGATGTATGCAAAGTTCCATCGTGATTCAGGGAGAAATGAAAGTTTATATATTGCATGATGTTTGCTCTATCTTTAGTAGAGGAAAAGATAATTGAAGTAATGAGAAAAATCTCAATCTTTTTATACATATACTTTAAGTATTCAAAACGATGTATGCAAAGTTCCATCGTGATTCAGGGAGAAATGAAAGTTTATATATTGCATGATGTTTGCTCTATCTTTAGTAGAGGAAAAGATAATTGAAGTAATGAGAAAAATCTCAATCTTTTTATACATATACTTTAAGTATTCAAAACGATGTATGCAAAGTTCTATTGTGATTCAGGGAGAAACGAAAGTTTAAGAGACAGAAGTAATATAAATAGATTACAAAAATATGATGTTAAAGACATGTTGTTATTCAACTATAGAAGAGACCGGGGCTATTTGGCCATCGGAATAAGTTGATTACTTCTACTGTCCTTTGATATATTTCAGAATCAAGCAAGTAGGGATTTCAAAGCCATTCTTGATATGTTTAAAAATTTTGCTTGCTTAATTTTGTGACTTGTTAAAAAATACTAGAAACAATTGTTTTTGCCAACTTGCTCTGGTAGCCAACTAGAGCCTCTTCTATATCGCCTCTGTATATACGTTTTTATACACTGAGAGAATTCTTTTGTTTAAACAGAACGAACGGTTGCTTTCATGAGAAGCAAAGTAGTAGCTTTAAGAAAATGTATATTTTCTCATTTAAAGGAAATTTGCTCTCAACGTAAGAATACAATCAATGTAAGAATACTCTCAATGTATATTAGTACAAGTAAATATGTAATTGGTATCTATCCAATAAATATCTATTTCTTGGATGTCTTTTCTCTCAGTGTACGGAGAATAGGGATATCAGAGTCCTTCTAATGTTCAGTGACTTTTTACAAGATCTCTATACGCGGACGATACGCCCTCAAAGTCCCCGTACTGAAAATGCGGCGCGGCATTGTTACTTTCGCCGATGCAATCGCGGTTCGTGCCGCCGCGTACGCGTCCCCGAAACTCGTTCCCGTTGCAGAGACGGGTCGTGATAACGCGAGAACTTTGCGCGCCGCATCTAAAGTCTCACCGTGGAAAACTGGACGTTGAGGAAGTCGTAGTATCTCACCAGGAACTTCATCGCGCGACTTCGGCGACGCTCGAGTCGCGCGTGCGAAATCGCAACGCTCTTTTTCGCAAGTGTCTTCCGGAGTCGTCTTACGACGATACTGCGATTAGAGCAGCTATCGAACTACGCGAACGTATCTTCGCGGATCGGCGATACGAGCGAGCTGAGTGCGGGGAAACCCGACGCACTGAATCGCCGGGAGAAACATAAGAAGAGAGACACTCTCACTGCGCTAGACTTGCTATCGAGCTGCCCAATGGTATCGATATCACGTCGCTTATGCACGTCGTTCGCGGCAACCGCGACGAGTCGTAAATTACAGTGATCGAATTGTCGATAGTCGGATTGCCGTTTCCGGCAGGCACGACGTGCGCGGGTCTAGCGGAGCCTCGCTTATCTCGCCGGAGAAAGAGAGAGGCGATTCATCCCGCGCATTAATTGCACGCGATAATTCAAGATCATGCGCCCCAGAGTGTGAGATAAGCCGATTGATCTCCCCGCGAATTCCTCGCTGTCGTCGACCTCTGAGAGCGAGATTCCGATACGACGATGTTATCGAACGTGGAATTTTAGAATTCGACGGAGAGACACCGACAAGCTAAGTGCGGGTGCAATTCGCTGTGTGAAAGAGAGAGAGAGAGAGGGGAAGGCGTTACGCAATCGGTCGCGTTGCGATAATTAAATGGACGTGCGTTTACGCGCGGCTCGGCTAAATGAGAGCAGCCGACGTGCACACATGGAAAAGCGGGCGCGCGTTTATTGGCTGCGTGTCGGACCTCCACTTTCTAATGCACATGTGAAACGCAGCACGCGCGCAACTGCGAATTGTACATAGAGAAAATATTGCAGTGAACTGAGAAAAAAATTTTCTTCGTTTTACCAAATATATATCTGCTAAATTCAATATTCACTCAAAATAAATAATATATTATAATATATATAATTATAATATAATCTTTATAATATTATTATATATTATAATTATAGTATTATTTTAATTATATATATATATATATATATATATATATATATATAATTTAAGTAAATAATATTTATACGTAAAACTTTCTTGTTTGGAACAATTTCGTTGCTTGAACATTCTTATTTGAGAAATATCTTCATTTTTTACATGTTAGTCTTCAAACGAAATTACATAGAGATAAACGAAGATAAGTTGTTTACACATATTAATATATTTTATATTTAAATCAATAAAAAATTGTTGAGATTCAAGACGATAAAATTTTTACTAAAAATTTTATATCGTTGCTTATGCATGAGATATTGTTTTAGACATTTAATATTTACTGCCTCAATTTGAGTGTATTAGTTTCAAGTGGATGTGGAGACCTGGAGCATAACACACACTTCGAAACACTGAATTCAATATTTTCCATGCGTTCCATTAATAAAAATTATTTTTAAACAATGACTTTTCATGTCTTCTGACATGCGTGCTACTGATCGGCAGCTGAATTCACTGCACAGATCTTCCAATGCACAATAGCGGAGTGAACTGCCGATCAGCACACGTGTAAGAAAGTATGTAATCGTATACATGGTGTGATTCTAGCTTTGTAACGTCTGTCCGCATGGTTACCGTGCGGTTTCGAGACTATTTGGCGTCCTATCGGGAAAAACTAGGGCGAGCCGTCGACGATTCGACGACGCGTCCAAAGATCGACCTAGTTTTCGTCGACCTATCGTGCCGGTACGATCGATCGAGCCCTCTCGAACGGTATATTTATTCACGCAATGTCAATTAACGCCACCGCCGTCGCGGATTACCATAACGGTGACCCGCTTTATTACAGAGGCCGAATCGATTCGTAGAATAATTACATGGCACTGCACAAATTAGCGCTAAAGCCGCTGACTCTATTCTCTCCTCTCATCCCTGCCCCCTTCTCCCTCCCTCTCTCACACACTCTCTCTCTCTTTCTCCGTCGTTCTCTTTCTCACACTCCAACTCAAGCTCGAACAGCTGATAAAGTCTGACACGAGTCGCGGCGATTCTGCTATCGTACGCACTCACACACTCACTCGCGTCTTATTACGCAATCGGTCCTCGTCACCTCGAAACGCGCTCACACCGCGTGCTCAAAGCCCGTGGACGAGGAACCGCGTATGTGCACGCATTCCGGTGCGTGCTTGCATGCATGCCTGCCTGCCTGCCTGCCCGCCTGCCTGCCACGAACTTACGCAATCGCAGTCTTCACTGCGGCTCGGCACGGTTTATTTGCGGTAAGTCGAGTGTGCGCGTTTCCTTTCGTCTCGAGGCAAAGGCGAGCTTCCGCGCGTGGTAGGGCGAACTACAACTACACTTGGCCGCGAGTTTTCCAATAACGACATCGTCGTTTCGCCACGCGACCGCGACTATTCGACCACAATCAATCTTAACGAGGCGCGAATGCTTTATCAGCGATAGGGAAGACCGGGAGCTATATGTCTACTGCTGCCTCAGGTGTTGAGAGGTAGATGCTTCTGCCATCTCAACGAGTAGTTGAAGAAACTCTAACATAAACGATTCAGAAGTTTTTTCCTGGATTCCCTATGGAGAACTGTTTTAACTACTCGTTGAAACGGTAGAGACATTTACCTCTCTTAACACCTGAGACAGCAGTACTGTGCACTGAGAGGAGAAAATTGTTGATCTAACTAAAAGTATAGTTATTTTTGGCCCCAGCCATACTATTTGGCTGTTCTAACACGAAAATGATGATAGTATGATGCTATTATAAGCTTATTGTCACTAACATTATAGTAGAACTTTTAATAAGAAAATACTTTTCTTGACAATAATTGATAGCAATTATTTCTCTATTTGATTACACACAAATACTAAAAATTTTGTTTCAGTGTGGCCACATAGCGCCCTCTCAATATGTCTTCTTCTTATTTGCTTTTTTTGGGAGTCCCATTGGGAAGATAACATGAAACGAATTTCGCGGTAACTCGCGGAAATAACTCGTCGGCTGAATTTAAGTCGCCGACAGAATCAGGTGGAGGAGATCGCGTGGCACACGAAAGTATCGTAAAGCATGCCAAGTTATTTCCGCCCGCCTGGAGATGGACTACGGTGACTCTTACTCGCCGTAAGGGACTTGTCCCCTGTTCCCCTTTCCCCTCGTACACATTACCAGTCTCTCTAATATTTCGTGGCCCAGGTTGAGGACGAAGTACAGCAGCAATGACACGAGCTCACTTGGGACGTCCAACCATGTGCACGCTATCGCGGGGCGCGGCATTTCTCCCGACGATTCACGTCGACGACGCGACACGCGACCGATGTGCTCCCGCACGTAGAGGACCAAACGACACCAGGAAGCGAACGGGGAGCAAGGGAAAAACACGCGACATCTGGACCATGCAGGCCCGAACAGCGAGACGAGTCACGCTGTTTACCGCAAACGACGCAGGAAGATGAAAGGATAACAAACGCGATCTTCCGTGGACACTTGTCTGCCGGCTCGACGAAACCGAAGCGCGATTCTCCGGTCGCTCGACGATGTCGAGTGCAACAGAATCGTCGCCGGAAACACGCGTGCTAGATCGCCGTCGCGTCGCTATTTTTGGCCCGAGAAAGTGCGGAGTACGCACTTCGCGTTGACCTTTCGAGGCCTTCCGCTTGTGCCGCGTGGACCATCGACGATAACCTTTACACTTCGCAGCACGAAGCACTCGATAAACGACTATCCCGATAAAAAATTTATCCCGCGGCCTTGACCAGATCGATCTCAATCAGTTGTCTGGTTTGTACAAGATGATGTCATCAAGTCCTAATAATTAATAAGATCCTAACCTGTCTGTCCACTTGATAGGGACACACCAGAGAACAAATTTCCAGTCGGGATTGATTCGAGGATCCGATCAGCGTAAATTTTGGCACGATCAAGATTTCAATACATAATGAAAAATTTTAAAAAATTCCACACTAATGCGCTGCGCTAATCACTGAACGCCCATCGAGTGCTTCTATGTGTTGAACCGTTCTCTCAACGGCGAGTACATCAAACAGCTCTGTCCCGAACGGAGAGTCCAGCGTGGATTATCGACGCGGAATTCGTTAAGAACCATTCCGCTCGCAGGAAGCACGTAATGATCGCGTACACGGCGGGCGTAAGCGCGCGCACACGACTAAGGGTGCAAAATTACATAACCGTGTGCGTAAACGCGAGCCAGAAGACCCCGTGTGAGCCGCGATGTAGGCCTCAGCGACGTGCCAGAAACGAAAATACCTCGACGCGAAAATCACCGACGTTCGTCCGCAAGCCGAAATCGGGGCTGCTGTCTTTCCGCTCTCGGTTTAAGCGCCAATGTGCCCCGTGAACGGTCGAGAGACGCGTCGCGGACCCCGGATATGGGTCGCGCGACCTCGCCGCTGAGCTGTTAAACCAAATTCGTGGGCGCCGACCTCGAGACGACAATGAGGATGTTCAAGTTTAACCGGGTGTCGATACACTCGCTCGTTATTTAAGCGCGTATATAGAGAACGTACGTAACGTGGCTTTAACGAAATTTTATAATTCTCCTTATACGTGACAATTATAATATAAAATAAATGCATAAATATAACACATTTTAATCTCCTTAAAAAATAAATTTGCATCTCTTTAGAAATCAAAATTTAATTTATACTTTAAACAATTTTATTTTAAAATTTGTAATACAAATTTTATTTTAACCTTATAAAATTTTATCTTAAAAATATTTCATGAAAAATATCGCGCTATACATATAGAATTTTACGGTATTTTTTAAAGAGAGAGAGATGATTTTATCAGAGGGAATTTTTTACAAAAGAGAATTTTAGAGTAAAAATTACTATAGAATTTTATAATCGAGAAATAAATTGACATTCTACAGTGATTGGCTGTCCTTTCATCTCATATGTTATTATATTGTGTTATTTATATTTTAGGAATTGCAAAGTGTGCTATAAAAAATGCACTGTATTATGCAGTGGAATTTATTAAACTGAGAAAAAAAAATATTTATTCGGTAAATATTAATAACATATGCACTTATATTAATATAAAACATTTTTCAAATAAGATAAATTTTTTTAAATCTTGGCTTTTAATAAAAACAATTGTTTATTCTATTTAAATAAAAAATTTTGATTTAAGTAAATATATTATTAGTATCTATCAAAAAAATAAATATTTTTCATTTTTCAGATATATTTCTGTCAGTGTATGTTCCTTCACAAGAGACCTTATTGATAGTCTATTGCTGCACTACTAAAAACACACCAAAACTGGAAAGAATTTATATGAAGAAAACTGTAATATATATATCTAAGTAAAAAAAGCGATCTTTTTTCTAACGAATAATTGGACGGTAAAACTAGTTTTTTTTTTTTTAATTTCTAACCAAATGTTTTTCTACAAAATTCTGCCAAATAGTTTTCATTGTTTGATTCTTTCTCTCTATATTGTAAAATATTATATTTTATTGTTTAATATAAAAATAATATAAAACTCGTATTTTAGAAGGTGCAAATTCTTTTCACGTGCAAATTCATCGAAATGTTTTAGCTTTATTTTATTATCATTTTTTCTTGCCTAGTTTATGTGTGTGTGTGCAATCAGTATTTTCTAAGATTTACTTATATAAAAAACAGAAAAGCTGCTCAACGTTTACTATTTCTATTGCTTAGTTCCTGGCCAGTATTTCCTAACCAATTTCTAAACAGTTACTGTCTAATAAAAATTAGCTAATAAACAATTGACCTGACTGAATTGAAAAATAGTTTCTGGTTAGTGGGTAATTTTTCCGGGAATTTTTCTACTTGGATATGTGTGTATTCTCTACAAGTATCTCCGCGCACACGCGCGCGTATGTGTGCATATTCTCTTCGTGCATTTTTTTCACGGCTGGATTAGAGATTGGAGAATCGTGCGATCGAACTGTTCGCTCTTGAAACTCGCGTGCGCGTAATGAAATTAACAGGAGACTATACCACGTGCAGAATCTTGGAGGGCCTCTCTCGTTCTGCGCTCAGCCAATCAACCGATTTAATAATTTCGGGCGCGAAACACATACGGTTTCGCGGGCACGTGCACGCGTGAGAGGCGCGCGACCATTCCAATATCACGAGAGCTGAAAGAGCGGAAAGGTTTATTCTGAAGATAGGTTAAAGGTCGAGGGCTACTGTGAAAAATATTTTCACGACCAGGGAGCGATGACGTAGACATATTGAAAAGTTACCGTAGCTTTCGTTGGCAACGATTTATTGAAAAACCTTGTTATGTCGATATCTAAATGTCAATGTGGGCTTATTTTGCAAAAAACAGAGGCGCGCTGTATACCCGCGATTTTCAGAGTGCAAAATGTCAAGTGCAAAGTATCGGAAATAAAACAGAAAAACGAAAGTGCATGCGTTGCATACCGAGATTATCATATTTATATATTATTAACATGTCGCATTTTTCACCCGTATTAAAATCGACGAACGACACAAGCGGAAAATGTGGCGAATGAAATACAAATTGATCGCGCGCGCATGACAGTTTTCCTGTAAATCAAAATTCGAATGCGAAACGTTAAACGAAGCGTCACGAGATTAACAAACCGCAATATTGTCGAGCGTTTTACAGCCGCTGCGCAAGCCAGGTCGAATTAATTCGCGTTTCATGCGCGGTGCAACGTGACTGAATCGATTCTCCGTCGAATTTGCCAACGGAGATCCGTTCCTAGTCGCGGAGAGGAGAGATTACCGACGCGCGAGGAAGACGCGTTCACGCTATCAACGACATTACGCACGGCAGTTTTCACGCGATACGGACAAAAAATCCAATTAACCATTTTTGCGACATCGCGCGACTAGCGAGACGCTGTTGATGTAATGCACGTTCGTGAATTTATGAGCAGCTGCTGTCGAACGCGCTGCTCCCTTTTTATGCATCTGCTCGGCCAGCGCGCCGCGCTGCGCCGCGCTGTGCAGCGCGCGGCTATCCGTGCTTCTTTAGTTTCTTTTCTCGCGAAACCAGTGTAACCGGTTGAGCGTAAGACCGGTAGGCAACGAGCGCGTTCGTAAGTTCAGTACGGGCCCCTTGTGCTTTTCTTTCGTTCGCGGAATTTCATTAAACGCTAACATCAATTACCTGGAACCTCGGACGGACGGACGGACAATGAGAACGGCGCGTGTGTTCGCGGATATTATATTGGGGCTTTGTGGAACACGCGTCTCATCGACTAGAATGATTATTTCAAAAAGAGAGGGAGGAGAGAGAAAGAAAGAGAGAGAGAGGGGGGGGGAGTAACGTTAAGAAAAAAAAAATGATAACTATAATCACAAATTCAGAAAAATAATGGCTATAAATTGTGGTAAAGAAAATCAGTTTTTAAATCAAATTCTACCGTAATGTTAGCAATAGACTAACTTTGTATGTATGTTAGTACCATTTTTTTAGTGTAAATGATTGAGATAAAAAATGACCCACATAGAAAATATTTTGGGACCTAATTGAAATCCAGCTCAATTTTCCCACAATAATTATAGATTCTAGGTGGGAAATCTTACGTAAGTTTTGGTTAGAAGTATAATGTTTTAATCTAAGTGAGAAACCTTGTTGGGCATTCTAACTGAAATAAGACCTGCATTTAGGAAAATACTAAGATATATTTTTATATGCTAAGATATAATATTTTTATATGCGGGAATTTTAGTTAAATCAATTATATCTTTTCTTTTAGTGCAAGGAAAATCAAATTTCACACGAAGACAGAGAGGCACGTTTTTCCAAGTGAAAGAATAGAGAATTTCGAGCTTATTTCGCTGAAATATTTGTGCGACAAGAAGCGACCTTCTCTCCCTCCCATCATGTACGATGTTCCATAGCGATTTTCGCATGAATTTCTCAGAACTGGACAGTTAATTAAAGCGCGTGCTGCGCTGCTCGCCGGCACAACGAATATTCGTGATAAATATAAAACGGCGAAAAGCTGTGGTTTGCACGCTTAATTATCGGAACGCGCGGTATTATCCTACGCAAATTATATATCTCGACCGAACGAAGCGCATGACATAATTCGCGCGTCAATATTGACGAAACGGCGGAAAAAGCACGCAAAAGCCGCGTTTTTAATTGCACCGGAAATACAGCGGAAGTCATTTGCTGGCGAGCGCAGCGTAGCGTTAGCCAAATTTTCATCGGGCACGATGCGCAAAGCGGAACTTCAAAGCGACCAGCGATATTGAGCAATCAAAAAAATGTAATTTTATCCTTAGTGGAAATCCTATTACATGTGATCTCAAAAAGATCCCTCTAAGATCAAAAGGAAAATATTCCCCAGAAAAGAACTCTATAATTGCAAGGTGCTATTTTCTATAATGCCAAATTTTAAACTACAACCAAAAAAAATATTGCTCTTTTAATGAAATAAACTATTAATCGGAAATTTACTATACATTGATACTAGTTTTTTTCAACTTTGGTTAATTTAACCGGTTGGTTATTCATTATTCTATACATGGAATTGACCAATTGCACTTCTCGTTGTCAGAATTAACAGATGCGATTGATCAATTCCGTTGGAATAACCAGCCGGTTAAATTAACTAAAATTTAAAAAGTAAAAGTAAAAACAGGCATGAAGAAAAAAAATTCAAAAAGTAGTAAATATTTATTCGGTAGGTACTAATAACATATGTTGTACTAATGTAAAATATTTTCCAAATAAGGAAACACATTTTTTAAAACCTTAACACACTTGAGCTTTTCACGAAAACAATTGTTTATTCTGTTTAAATAAAAGAAAGATTTAAGTAGAAATATCATTAGAGCACCCCTATCAAACAAACATTTACTATTTTTTAGATATTCTTTCTCTCAGTGTACATATTATTCTAATCTTTTTTCTCTTTTCAATCAAGAGAATATGTTTGCTTGAAGCACAGAATGTCTTCTTACCAGAAGAGAATTTCTATCAAGAGCAAGACTTGTACTGTACAAATAAGAAAGAGAATAAGTTCCTCTAAGTTGAAGAATACTGTGCTCGGAATATTTTTCTTTGATTTCAAAAGAATCCTCCTGAGAATCACCCACATAAGAGGATTCCGCAAAAGACAAGATTATATCTCTTTGGGAGAAAGGAACAAAAGAAGAGGAGTTCATACGGATATTTACCAAAATGTCTTGCAGAGAGACCGGCATCACGGAGCACGTTGACATATCCGCCGGTGGCAAGGGCGTTTTCCTTCAGACACCCAGGTCCCGGTGTTCGATCGCGGACAATTTACGATATCAAACGTCTGTAAGTCGCCTCGATACCCGGGAACGGAAGAGAGACACTATATCTCGGTATGCACAGCGCGAATTTCATTCGGTCGAGACGAAGCGATTTCCCGCGCGCACGATTAATCTCCTCGGGAAAGTCCCGAATAAAAATCCGCCGACAGTAACACGCGCACGCGTGCACGGCGGATCGATGTGATATATTCTGTCACGCTGTAATCAAGAGCCGCGCGAATTGGAAAAACGCAGCAGCTATGACAAACGAGCGCGAGATCAAAGCGCGTTTATGCACGAGCGACGACGACGACGACGACGACGACGACGACGACGACGTTGGAACGGCGATTACTCCCTAGGAGATTAAAGCCCACCACGGAACTCCGCTTTTCCGTTACTTACTAACGAGGCGAGCCGAAAACTCAGTCAGAAGCGACATCACTGATCACTGTACACAACTATGAGCAGAATACATTTGACGCTGTAAACGCTTCGAAGCGCCATGTGGACCAGTCGCAATCTTTCCTCGCGCGCTCCAAAGCAATTGCAGCCCTGGGGCCGTATTTTTGAAAAATATCGCATACGATATTTCGATGAAAAACTATAGTTCATGTGACGTATACTATAGCTTTTTATCGAAATATTGTATGCGATATTTTTCGAAAATAAGGCTCCTGAACGAATTGTACGAATTGTATTGTAGACATGCCATATGCTAGATCGTGCGACAAAAAAGTGAGATGAAGATCGGAAGACTCCATTACATTGGAGAACGAAAAGTAGCCCAGCTGCATTTAAATACATCGAGGTTACACTTATCATGACATCTGTACAGCTGGTCTACACTAGCCGCGACATCTAGTTTGCTTTCCCCAGAAGTCACATTTGCACATTAAAATGCTTTATATACACGTCGATACTGCGTTAGGAACCTTCTAGAGCAACATCACCCAATGCACATATGTTCGGACAATAACTGCGTTCCGATGCGTTTCCAATCAAATATTGCCATATTGGACTTTTCCGAGTACTACACGCGCGCAATGGTTTCTGATCTCTATTCGAGTTTTTATTTCTATGACACATCCAGTTGTACACAGAGGTCAGTGTGAGCGAGACAAACACGGGGCGCGCGCGAGTCTCCTTGGTATCGCCGAAGATTAATCTTCCGCGCATACAAGAGACACGAACGAAGAGAAACAGAAACAAGGAGACAACAAGAGAACAGTAAAGGGGAGATCGACAGATCTGTGTGACGGTGTAACTTACAAACGGCAACGGCAGGCAGCGTTTGCAGCACTCAATGAACGAGAACAAAACCTCAGGCATCGAGGGGTAAGCGAGCGTATAAGTGTGTGTGTATACGTGTGTATTTAAGCGCGTAGCTCCACGGCTGCTGAGCGGCTTCTAATTAGACAGAGAGGGCCGATTATTCCGCGGCTTTTCGCGACGGCACGGCGGAGGAGACGCGTGTGTGGTCCGTCCGTTCGCGATGCGTCTTCGCGAGGAAGAAGAAGAACCGGACTCGCCTCGCCATCGGAAGGTCGGCTCGGCACTGATGCGTCTGGATTCCGCCGAAGGCTCCCCCGCGCGTATATTAAATTAAGGCGCGACGCGGGGCATTGTGCCGCCCTACCATAATCCAATATCGTGGCATCAGGTAATCCCGGCGCGCTCTCGTCCACGACACACGGAGAATGACGCGCAACCGCGATCCTTTATCCTCCGACGAGCTCCGACTATTTTCAAGTGCGCGCGTTGCCGCGTTTTTCAATTTCCCTCCCCTCCCATTTGCTCGGCTGGAAGTGCAAAGATGCGCGCGTGCCCGCGCGAAAATGTCGAGGGTTATCCTCGAGCGACGCTGAGTGACAATACGTTTCTGACCTTTTTCTTTCAGATCCCTTCGCGACACACGTGCGAGCGTTCGTGTCGAATTAATGCGTATCAGTTAGCCGAGTAGAAACATTTTCGCGGAAAACATTTGTCGCGTGTCAGATACTGGTAAATCTTTATTGTTTAGGTTTTACTAAACAATAGCTATCGGACAGATGACTGAAAAAAATATGTTGAGATAAAGTTGGTAATTATTGGTCAGTATATAAGCAATTTAAATTCTCTCTTAACAGACAGTGTTGTTTCTTAAAAAAGTATTTTCTGGATCAAAACCAGCCAGAAACTAGCCAAACCAAATAGAATAGTAACTGATAACTAGATTACACTTAGTCAAAAGTTACAACATCCTACTTCTTATTTCCTGGCCAGAAATTAGCAAGATATTAATTTGAACGAACTAATTAGTAAATAGCTGGTTTATATTTATTTTAAACTGAATTGTAACTGAATAATAATATAATACTGAACAAATACTAGATAGTAACTCAAATTTTGGGTCATTTAAGGTAAAAAAAAGTACCGATCTGAATTTTCATATTGTTTTTTCTTTAAATATGATTATTTAAGTTAAAAAAATAAGAACAGAATAAATAAATAAATACATATATATATATATATATCGAATATATATTCTATGTTAAAAGTTCAAACATTCTTATCTAAAGAACAAAACAATAAGAAGGGTAAGATACATATTCAGATTTTGACACTTTTACCTTACTGACTATATTCTGGTTTCTTTTCTACTCAGATTATGATAAATGTGACATTGTTACCGAGACGTTATCACGAAGATTGACAGACACGCTGTATATACTCTGGATATCAAAAGATATTCAAAAAATTCAGAGAAAGAGAGATGAATGAGGCTGAACGCGATTTTTCGTGTCGCGCGAGAACCACACACGTAATCCTCGCGTCTTGATGTCACATTTAGTCGTAAAACGCGGGTGTCTATTTCTACGCGAGCGCGAGCAAAAATAGAGGAAATGTCGTTTCCCGCGAGGTAACCAGTTCCAAATTAGAAACCGTCGTCGAATCTTTTTCTCGCGGTCATGTGCCGCGCCCCGGCGCCATAACGCCAGCGGAGGAGAGTAAGAAATATTTGCTGTGGATAACAAAGCGGCGGCGGCAGCACAGCAGCAGAAGCAATACTGGCTACGGGCCAGAACAAAACGGACGGGTTGCGCTCGCGGAGGTCTAGGCGAATCCTTCGGAATCGCGAGGGAAGAACAATTTAGCCGGGGAATTAGACGGACGCGGAGAGGACGTTCTCTCGAAATATACGGCCGCCGTGCTCACCTTCTTGAAGCCGTGAAACGAGAATGCACCTACGTTCATCCGCATTTTACGATCCCGCACTTTCGCCTCGACAACACTTTCCGATCCTGCGCGAGAATGTCGAAGAGTAGAACGGTTCCTTGTCGTTCTCTTGATTTCCTTTCTCAAGCACACGTGAAGATCGACCGATTAGTAACGATACTCGCGCTCGCGATGACTACCAACTTCGACAGGCTCTCGACTGCGAACATAGTACGCTCGAGAGGAGACAGAGGAATCGACTAGATCGGTGTTTCCCGATTTGAATCATTTAATTAAAGGCTAATAGGATTCCGTAGAATTCGATTAGAAGTGATGACGTAATGTACTCGTTTGGAGTGTCGTTAAAATTATAATTTCCATGGCTTCAGCCCCTTCTCTCACATCAGAATCGAAATCCCGCTCGCAGCTTATAGCTTCGAATGTTGCCAAGAAGCGAGCGCTAAGAGGAAGTCAATTTTGAAGTGATCAAGGCAATTTTGCTGCAATTTGGATGCCGCGACTTGATCTGATTAGCGAGATAAACGGCGAAATCGCGAGGTTCAGGTTCGCGGAGCTCAGGTTAATCTCAGGCTTCACCTGAACGGAACACCAAGGCACTATTCGGGAAACACTGAACTAGACGACGGCGAAGGACGCGAGACGAGCACCGACGAGTGGTCGACCGGTTCGTCGGCATCCGCCGTGCGGATGATGACGAGGTAGGAACGCCGGCGGTCGTTCGTTTTCGTGAGGCGTCCCGCGAAGGTCTTCCGAGACGTCTTTCGGGCAGGATGGTCGGCCGGCCACTGATCGAGATGCGTGCAGCAGGTCCGAATGCGAGAGAGCGTGCGAAGCGAGCGGAGCGAGCATGTTCGCGACGCGGCCGCGATGTGTGTATCGTGCGAGCGAGCGGGTGCTGAAACATTCGCGCTCATCCGGCGAGTGCGCGTGTGCACGCGTATTATAATTTCTAATTGAATTGCCGCCGGCTCGCCATTATAAGCGATGCCATTGTCCGCCGTCGCGGTTACTTCCGACGTCGGTTCCACGTCGCTCTTAATGAGCCAGAGCCCTTCACCCTTCGACTAGTGCCCCTGGAAGATAAAGCCCGGCCACTCCACGGGCCTTTCTTCGTTGGCTGAGCTCGCAGGACCCTCGAAATGGCGGGACCAATCGCAGTGGTTCATTATATTGTTTTGTCACTATTAGTACGCGATCTATTAGATGCTGCAAACGCTTTGAAGCGCTCAAAGAAAAACCGTGACTGGTCTGTACGATACTTCAGAGCATCTGTAATGTTTTTAACGAATTGTACTCTGTATTGTGAGCTTACCGCGCAACTCATTTATAGATTTCAACTCTCGAGAAAAAGAATATAATCTTTAATAGTTTTATTTTTTATCTAATAAGTCGCTATTGATTATATATGAATCTTTATTATAGCGTTTGTGATAATAAGAACTTTAAACACTAAATTTTAGTGTAATCATGGTACAAAATGATAGAAAAGCACGTTTCATTTGATATTTGTAATACATTTCGCCGACATGAGTCATCTTCATTACACAAACACATTCTGAGGGACAAGTAGCCAGACTTTATTTTCCAGAAACACTACAGACTTTTTAGGGATTTCGCCCATCTGTTTATCGCGTGTGTTGGACCGTGAAAAAAAGAGAATATTTACTCAACAATCGATTTTATGTTCTCTTCTCACGGAATTACTCAGCTCAGTTTTGTCTGTTCGCGGAATGACACACGATAAACAAAATTCAGATTTTTATACATTACGTCATGAGATAATCAATAATGAAAACTTTTTTAAAATAATGACAATTTTTTTAATCATATTTATGAAATGTATTGAATGATTAGATTTACATCATACTATCATACAGCAACAAATTGATTAAAAGTTATACTTAAATTTCCATATTACACTTATCATGATACATCGTTTGGGGCAAATTTTGATCATTTTTTTCATATTTCTATTTTGTCATTCTATGTGATATGAGTGCAATCTGATCAGTCGTAAGGGTCTCAATGTTGCTGAATCCCGTGATTTGATATACTCAAAGTTGCACAAATAAATTTTGTATTTTTTCTCAGTGTAAGGGATTCAACGTTGCTAAATTTCGTAATTTAATACTTCAAATGGCTATAAACTTTACGTATATAAGTTTATCGGGGAATTAATCAAATATTTCCTGAAATGTGAACGAACCAGAATTCCGATTGAAGTTACTAGAATGCTGTGTCCAAGTTAACAAGATCCTGGATTTTGGATTAACTTGCAACTGTTTAACTTGAAACAAAATCTTGTTAATTTTAACAGAATTCTGATAACTTCAATCGGAATTCGGGTTTGTTTATATTTTACCAGATATTTCATGTATCTAACTAAATTTTTTTTCGTGTGTATATTTCATGAACGAGTTTTGAAGCGCACTTCTTTCCGACTCGTCGAAACACTCGTTGAATCTTACTGAAGAAGGAAATCCTGCTCGCCGCTTCTGCGTCGAATAAGATAATGATGTTTGCACGGGAATAAGCAAGCGTGCGTTTAAGCGGCACGACGGATTTAAATAAAACTCAACGACAAACGCGTCCGAAATTGCCACGCGCGGTATATCTTCCATCTGCAATGAGCGCCAGCTCAGGAAGTGCATCGTTCAAGAACGCCCGCGCGATGAGAGAACGTAGGAACGCACCGCCGTCTCTCGCATCGGACCTTCAGCCCCCCCTCCCCCTCCCCCCAGCACGAGGAAGCGCGTTGTTGAAAGCGCTGAGTTATTCTCGAGACTCCACGGACTTGACCCTCGAATATGCTCTTTTCCCCCCTTCTTTTCGAAAGGTCGGCTTTAAAAGCCGCAAAATCTATGCATCGTAGAGCCGAACGAGCGAGCAATTAAACGATCAACGATAAACGACAAATTTTTTACGGCTGCACAGACACGTGAATGTTTTTTAACGCTTCATTAGGTGCGCGTGGTCGATAGGAATAATTTGGAGGCTATACACTGAGGGAAAAAATATCTAAGAGAAAAAATATTTATTCGATGAGTATCAATAACATATTTGCTTATACCAATATATAAAATATTTTTCAAATAAGGAAATATGCATTTTCTTAAAATCTTAACTTTACATGAGAAAGCAATTATTTTCTTTTAAATAAAAGAATTTAGATTTAAGTAAATATATGTTACTAATAGTCAACGAATATTTTTTTATTTTTCAGATATTTTTCCTTTCAATGTATTATTAGTCAAAGATATGTATCCTTCTTGTAATATGCTATTTATATATGTATTTTCTGAGAAATATATATGTATATATCTTGACAGAATGTATATCTATAATAGTAGACCACAGACAGAAAAATATCATTCTATTTCTAAGAAAAGTTTTTATTTTCCATCTATTGAATAACGATTATCTGCAATAAAGAGTATTTTCTTGATAATAATCTTAATATATAATTATTACAAATTTAAGAAATGCCCCTTTTCGCGTACTCGAAGAAGGAATTTATTCTTTTTACAAGAACAAACCTGTATCAAAGTAAAAACTGTAGTTTTTACTTTGATATTTAATGAAGTTCGACTGTATATAGTAAGCAAGGCGGTTTTTGTTTTAGTTTAATATTCTATATTCTATATAACGCGTTTTGGTTGAAGGACATAGAATTTCTGTTTTTTATGATACAAATTTGATTCTAAGAACCAGAAATTCCGCTTTCTTCATTACGATCGAACTTCATGTTAACACAACCAAAGATTTTGCTCCGTGTAAATTTACAAGCTTATGAAATATTCGAAGCAAGTAATATTTACTTGAATGCAGTATATATTCTTCTGTATGCAGGTGTCTAAAATGTGATAAAAACGCACACGTGTAGTGAAGAGTTAAGATCGCCTGTGTGAGACATGTTTCTCTTTTTAATTCGCCGTCCGTACGCGCGATTGATATCCTCTATCGAAGCAGGCGCATTATTCTCCCCTTACCGTTGCACGATAACGCGGCACGACCTCGTAAGCTCTATTATTAGGTTCCTGTATGAATGTACTCGTCGAGGCGTGTATGACAATGGAGAGGATTAGCGTGTGTCGCACGTGCGCGAGGTAAAAGTGGTTCGTTAGCACGTGTACCTTAATCCGCGACAAAGAAGGCGATGGGATCGATCGATCGGCCAACGGCCAATTACCATTTTTGTGTGGTAACAACGATAACGGCATGTATCCGCGCACGACGCTCGTCATAGCGTCATCCTCGTGCACGAGAAGAATGAGCTCTTGCTCAGTGTATAACTGATCAGATTGCACTCACATTTATTTATCATATAGAATGACGAAGAAGAAATAAAAGTACGAAATAAATTATCAAAATTTGTCCCAAACAATATCATGTTAAATGGAATATAAAAACCTGAGAGTAACTTTTGGTGAATTTGTGGCTGTAACAATGCAACAAAAAATTTTTATTATAATATATATATATATATGATGTGGATTTTATAATTAATTCATTATAATATATTTACTTCATAAATGTGTAATTTAAAAATTGCAAAATTTCTCCAGCAACAATTGTCTCACTTCGTGATAGTTATGAAAGCCTATCTGGGACGTGTCCTGACGCGCAGCGTCGGGGGCTTCGTGAAATCCTGTTTGCCTAATCTCCTTTCTTCGACGTTCACGCGTTGGACAGACACACGACCACGTCTCTGCACCGGATACGTCTCTATCACGCGCGCGATAAGCAAACTCATTTCGTCTCACTCTGACTAGAAATTTATTCCATGTTCCTGGTCAGGTTGACCTCAATCAGTTGTCTGGTTTGTGCGTACTGAGAAAAGTGTTTGGGATTTGCGACTATAGACGCGCATAGTGGAAAAGTTATCAGAGAATCCGATAACACTACCTCACGTAAACCAAATAACTGATTGAAATCAAACTGATCCATGAGAAAAATTTCTAGCCAGGTTGAGCTGCCGCGTCGCACACTGAGAAAAAAATTTACAAAATTTCAAAAAACGTTTTTTCGGATAGTACTGTGAAGATATTTGTTTAAATTAAGTAATTATTTTCTAAAATTAAATAAAGAAGTTTTAAATATAAATTTGTTTCTTTAATTTTAGAAAATAATTACTTAATTTAAACAAATATCTTCACAGTACTATCCAAAAGAACGTTTTTTAAAATTTAGTAAATTTTTTTTCTCAGTGCAGCTCCCGCAAATGTTTCGTTTTACCACGGCAGACTCTGCGGCACGGTGCGAGGACAATTAATTAGTTTTGCAGGCCCGATAATCCACACACGACACGCGGACGCGTCACGATCCGACAGTCCGATTGACGTTCGCGAGCATCGACTGGGGTCCGTGCTCGCGGGAACATCGTCCACCAGGATTTCCACGCGGCAGCAACTCCCGCCATTTGTCCCATCGTAATTTGCACTGATTGATTCGCGCTAGCAACGCCGATTTTGCGCCACGCGCGAGTAGTATTAGCGTCCGGATAAATCCCGCCGCCGCCGTCGTCGTCGTCGCACCTAATCCATCACCGTCTTCCGCGCTCCCGCGTTCGCACGTGACACGCGAAATGAACAGCACCGTTATGCACTCGCTGCAGTACTCCCGGTACTTTTGCGAGCCGCGGTGGCGACCGCAATTTGCGGGAAGTGCGCGGCTAATCGCGATGCACCTCGGGGCGCCTCATTAGACCGTCAAACGCCGTCTGTGGATCGAGTCGTCGCGACGCGCACGTTTCTTTCCGGGCCACCGGCTGCGAGATCCAACAGCTTCCCGCCATTGATATTCATTAGGATCAGTCTTAATAAGGAAGCGATACCAGATCTGTGCACCTTACCGGTGCCGCGAATATACCGGGAAGTCGCGGCAGACGTAACCGCGAAATTAATGGAAGACCGCGCGAATGGACATATCTATTATAATGCCTATATTTCTCTCCCTCTTTCTCTCCCTTTTCCCTCCTACTCTCTTTTTATCCCTCCCTTCCCTCGTGTCATGTCAAACTACATATACACTCGGTTGCAGAACAGTTAGACATAAAAAATTGAATATCTCTCTAAAGTGTCAAAATTGAGAGTCATTACACAGAAAAAGATCAATATCCACTTAAAACTGATAAACTCGAATCAATAATATTGTTTAATACATAAGCAAATGATACATAATTTTGTTTGAATTTCCAACTCTTTAATTTCAACAATGTTATGATTTTATTTAAATGTTGAAATAATCTGAAAAAATGTGAGTTTAATGATAACAATATCTTTTTTCGACATTTAAAACATTATATTCCCAATTAAATATTTTGTACCCTCCATTCGTGAAAATTATATTTAAATAACAAGAAATATATTTTTAAATATATTTTTGTTATTTTTACTTTATACTTGTTTATTTTTCCATTTTAAAACTTACATGTCAAAAATGAAGATATTTTCACAACAAGAATGTTCTTGTTTTCTATATGTCGGTGTAATATTATGCAGAAATAATATAATTAATAGTATAATAAATAATAGTGATAATAATTGATAAGATAATTACTGCGGGAACTCATACTGCGGCGGTAATGACTCTCAATTTTGAGTTTGATGTGATCTCAACCTTATTGTGTCCGATCCGTTTTGCAACTGAGCGTACGTGTATACACACACACACACACACACCGTCGGATATAAATACTGCCAACACGGGGCAGGCTTTCAGGCCAAGGTCACGGTGATTCGGACCTGTCCAATATCGTGTGACGCGGGTAAATATATTGGGGAAAAAATTGCCCGATCGCCAAGTACACGCCAGCAGCGACAACTAATTAGGAATGACACCTCCCGTGTGTAGTCACCCTGTGGTTACGCGCAATTTCAAAGTCACTGTGTCGATCGATTCGTCAGCTTTTTATCTTCTCCCTCTCTCTCTCTCTTTTTTATTTTTCATAACGCTCGTGTAAATTACAGCGCGAATTGCGCGTTTTTCATGTGGGGTCACGCACGGCAGGCGTCGCGCCAGCGTCACGCATACCTGCAAGTTCCTGCAGAACGCCGGATGTAATTTTTTTTTTCAACGGACATGAAGTCTCGCCGAGGAGACGCTCGGCGGTCTTAATTGGACGTTCCGAGGCAACGCGGAGGCAACTATGGCGTATCTCCCCTCCCCTCTCCCCTCGCTAATTTATCGGGAGCTGGAAAATTGGCTCTGTCAGCCGTGGCGAAAGGATATTTTACCACAAAGGCGTTCCCTGGCTCGCGAAAACGGCGGGACAGAAAGCGCTCTGTAAACAGGCGCGAATACTGAGAGAGATCGATAACGGGATAAAAGCACGACCGCTCTTGCGAAAATGGGAAAAAACTCCGCGCGGAAGTATTCTCCGGTCATCGGCACAGAAAATTTCTTGGAATCTAATTGGAATCTAGCCCGATTTCGCAAAAATAACTATGGGTTCTCTTTAGAAGTGTAATGTTTCAAATACGCGATCCAAAGCGGGAAAACCCAGAGTTTTCCCAGTATTCTTTCTAGTCTTTATTTTAGAATTGAATAAAACATGTAAACTTTCCAAATAATTTATATAGTAAAATACTCAAAAAATTTTACAAATATTTTATCTTTTAAAATTTTATTCTATTGAATATAATAATTGGTATAAAAGGGGATTCTCTATTTGATACCAGAGCCGCATAAAAATTCCCTAAACATTCCCAGGTATTACGTAGATTCCGATCAGATTACCCAAATTTGTCCCAAGTAGGTGCATCGTATATTGCGATACCAATTGGGAATTCTATTCTTATCTAAATTATAGAATAAACTACACTAGATAGTTGCAATTGTGAATGTGGGAAATCCAAATTCTATCTGCTTTGCTGAACGTTTTCCCATCATTTTCTCGGTTTCTATTTTATCCTTTCTCCTATCCGCGATGTTGATTGACTGTCTTGTCGCGACTTGCTTCAGATAGGATCTGATTGCAGACGCTTTGGAGCGCATAAAGAAAGAGCGTAAAGAAAGAGTATAAAGAAAGATCTATATAGCGCTTCAAAGCGTTTACACTGTCAAATGGATCGTGCTTAAGCGATTCGTGGCGGCTACGTATTCTGATAGATTACTATTATTTGATTGAACACAACAGTTTTGCTATAAAAATGAGACTCCCTGTTTGGTTACTATAAAAATATATATTGACATTACTAACTGAAAAAAACGCGAGTTCCTATGGTTCTGTTTCTAGACAGAGCAATTTTAGACAGAGAACCCACGTATGGAACAAGACTGGGATTTCCAATTGGTGTCGCAGTAGGATGATCAATTTTAGGGAGAATCTGGACATTCTAATAGGAATCTATGCCGCATCTGGGAAACTCTTGGGAAATTTCTATGCGAGTATTGTTTATCATCGTACTATTTTTGGAACGTGACCGCCGCGTTTAACGAGAGCTTGGCTCGTGGATGAATGATCCACGTGTAACAGCCACATCATGTTACCGTGAGTTTATCGAGAGGGATATACAATCAATAAGCTTATTATGTTACATTACGGTGCAGTGTGATATAAAAATATACGCGAGAGACGAGGGTGGTAAGTTCACCGTCCACCCTACTATCTTCAACATGCCCTTTCGCGCTCGAAGGTCGTCGCGGCAATTAAAGTATTCATTCCCGGTCGGCACAATCGAATCCGCGGGGTTTGTGGTTACGCTTGCTATTACGCGGTGATTGCGACGGGGCGAGTTAAATACGTTATTGCGGAAAGGCGAGCCTCATTGGCGGTTTAATGCCGCCGTCGAACGTTCAGATACAGCCGGCAGCATCCACGAACCGACGGGATCTCTTAATCCATTCCTCGTCTATTCACGCGAGAACGCAGACGCGAGATACCGCGTTAAAATCGACTGATCCTCGGTTATACGGTTATACGTTGCTCGAGTATCGCCGCGGTCGTAACAGAAGACCGTGAACGAGTTCATCTCTTCGGACAAAGGGATGGAGGAGAATGGTTAATTTAAACGGAACGATGCGATTGAGTCCCCGATTCATGTATAAACCCAGCTCGTGTTGTTATCGCGCACCGGTTTTTTTTAATAACGACCCCTCAATAGGTATATAGTCAGTTTTTTGTCGATTAAGTTATTCGTGATTACATATATAACGATTGGTTAATGTTGATTATTGATTCGCCAATTATTTTAGTCAAGGAAAGTTTTAGTCAATTCACGCCTAAACTGGTTAAGTCTCGTTAAGATCCGACTTGAGCTTTTATTAAAAACGTGACACTGGCGGCGGTGCCAACGCAAAAAAAGATTAGTTGCAGAAGTTAAAATATAGCTGTGGCAGCTAAGATGTGTTATTAAGATCGGGACTAATATCATCATTAATGAAATTAAATTTACTAATTATTTGCTGCGGCAAAATAATAATTCACTATTATATAAAAAGTTCAAATTGTTACTTCGCTTTTTTTAAAATTGTATATTATAGCTGTGCTCGATATTCACTATTTCATACTGAAAATCTATTGTTCATGTTACATATATTATAGATTTTCAGTACTGGCAGTGAATCTTCGAACACAGTTTGTATCAGAAATATAAAACTGACGCTTTACAAATCCAAACCAAAATTTCCCATTAATTATTAACATAGATTAATAATTAACATAGAATAATAATGTCTACTTTAAGACTCTGTTATTTATAGGGCGGCCATATTGGTTTGATGAAAGCATCAGAAGCGAGAAATGACATAACGAAAATTAGTTGCATTTTATTGCTTTATTTTTTACTTTTCCCTGAAGAACTAAATATTTTCCTAATCCTGAAAGTTGTAAAAAGTACAAAACTCAGATATCTGGCTGCTATATCACGTAACATCGTAAAATAATTCCTGAAATAATGCTATATTTTTCGGCTGTCATGGTGGTTTGTGGCAGCTGAGATCAGCATGTATGAACACATTTAATTTCTTGATTTTCACAATGTATCACCAGTATCACTGAGTTTGCTGCACATTTTACATCTGTGAGGATCACGATAATATACACACTTCACGGAGAAAGTGCAAAATAACGCGATAAAACGCAATTAATTTTCCGAGGTGTCAAACGAGGCTTCGCGTGAGCCTGGCCTAGTGTTAGCTAATCAGCTACGCTGACACGGTTATTTCTGGATACTACTAGATGCCACCGTCAATTCAGACTTTCTGCGGCGAGATAGCGAACGCAAAAATACTTGAACGTAAAAATCAATGTCTTTCGTACTCACATGCTATCGGATCCCTACTGCACAGAAGGTCGATTTCACGTCCATCGTAAGCGCACTGATCTCCCCTTTCCAGTGGTCTTTGTTTCAAGTCACTACGACGTCTACAAGTGGAGTTATTCGCGATTGTATAGATCCGCGTTCTCGATCGACCGGCGTTATCACTCCGCGGCGAGCTATGAATACGTCAACACGCGACGCGTGACTGAGACGCGCCACCCGGAAGTCCCGCGTACGCGACGGCGCACGCAGCAAGCCGGCCCGCTACCCCCACTCCGCGCCTCAGATAAGCGTTGCCACAACGGTCGTTCACCTTGCTTGAAGGTGCCTTTTCACGCAGCGAATTTGTAGCGAGTAGCTTATGAGTGTCATATGTTGCGTGTTAACACATGGAAGAAAATTCAATTATTCGTTTGATTACTTGGCATAACCAAACATTATTAAATTATGTGCAAATAATGAATTATTATGAAAATATCCGAAAAAAGAAAGCAGCTGCAGTTATGGCTATACTTTTACGTAAGAAAAGAAGATATTCGAGAAAGAAATATTGGATATCTATTTTTCAAGATAGAAAAGGGCATGGATTTTTTCATGCTGTGCTACCTAAACTTCTTTTAGAAGATTTAAAATGTCATAATTATATACGCATGTTTGCAAGTTAATTTGAAAATTTAATATTTATAGTTGGAGTAGACATATTTAAACATTATAACATTAAAGAACTTATAGATGTTGTTGAGATGTCAACAATGATTATCTTAGCGAATATTCGCTAAAAGCTGAAAAATTTCAGTGAATAGCGATTACTCGCTAGCGAACAGCGAATGATCACGTGACCATCAATCGCAGCGATTTATTCGCTACATAAATTTGCACCTTGAAGAGCAGCGATAATGCACTGACGCAAGAGCCAGCGGCGCACAACCGCGAATTTCGAACCCGAATCTGATGTCAATCAGATCGCGGTTTCAAACGACTATAACACGCGAACAAGCCGACATAGTAACATGAAATAAAAAAAATCTCTAGTACGTCGTTTTTTATTGCTATTTAAAGAACTCAGTATCGTAATCGATTAAAAAGAATGGCCAACGCGATAACACGTGCAACACGCAACCTCTTTCATTCGCGATCAAATTGTTCAGATTACTTTCTTAATCTCGAGATTAATATAGTTACTGTGAATCAAAGTAAAGAAATAATGATTGTAATTATTTACAAAATAGTAGAGGACTATTTTGTTGAATTTCATGATGTCGACTCGCAAACGAGCGTTGGTATACATTGTGTCAAACATTCTGTACACATTTTCAACGCTAATAAAAAAAATACATATATATACGAAGAGATTGTAAAAAAAATTCTTTTTATTTTACAAATCAATTGATAGTATAAAGTGTCTGGGTTTAGGTGCTCATGTATGGACAGAACTTGTTAATTCTTCATTACCCTCATCCGGCTGACGAACGTTAGTGCTCTCGAACTTCGCTCTATGAGCGAAATGCCACGCCCGTTAATAATTAAATTCAACTGAAAACTTAATTATTACTGCATTAATAAAGCTTCATAAAAACAAGTAGATGTACTAAATCATTCATTTATTATCGATCCATCAGAGTAAAACTTAAATTTGGTAACAGCCCGAGTCGCGTTAACTTCAGGTATTTCTATTTCATTATTCTGAGCTAACTTCCCAGAGTCTGTTAACAAAAATTATATTAACGAAATTAAAAAATACAAATATAATCTAAAAGGTTATAAACGAAAAGTTTATAAGTTTATATATTAAGATCAGGAAGTTTCAAAGCTAATTAAGCCAATATTTATACAATTAGGTTGTTAATCTTTATACAATTAGGAAATAAAATTTCAATTGAGCGTTCGCTTTATACGAGGGCAATGAAGAATAGAAAAGAAAAGAAATTGAATAGAAAAGTTCTGTACGATTTTGTCCAGATTCCGCCACGATAATTATTGAAATATTAATGAAAGAAAATTGATCAACCGATATGCGCGATGGGACGCACTTTGTGATGTTAATTCCTAATAGAGTCGAATACTCGAGATTCACTCGCACGAGATATTTGAAAACAGTTACCACTTTCTTACTGTCTACTCGACAAACAAAAATATGTGCCTTCAATTTCACTCTCATAGCGAATGCATTGGAGCTGATTTTGGAGCTGATAATTCAGCAACGACAAAACGACTAGTCTTTTAGGTAAGCTCGAGTCAGCCACTGAGACTTAGCTGACACTACTAAGACATTTCTTTGTGGGCTGTTGGGCTTTTTCCGCCGAGAAAGAAGGCCCACGCATTCTCAACGAAAGCTGCACGACTACAAACGAGACCTGACGAAAGTATTCGCGAGCGTGTTCTCTGGGCCCGCCATTATCTCCCTGAACGATGCGACTTGTGGTTGCGCGCCGGCTAATTATAATTCCGCGCGCCACCGAGTGACCGTAAATCCGCGCGCGACCAAAGTAAACTTGTCCATACACCGTACGGAATTTATAACCATCCCGAACGCACGTAGTGCGTTAGACGCGGGGGAGGAAGGGGAAGAAAATCGCGACCGCATCGCCGCAAGAGATATCCGTCGCGCTGCCGGCGGTAGGTGGGCGTCCTAGTTACGTGGACCATATTATCGATCTGCTCATCCGGTACATGCCGAACCCGAACGGAGGCCCCGCGCGACTCCCGGGGGAATACGCCGCGCATAACGTGTACTCGCGAGAGAGCGGCAGCGAGTGTACACATGCGGGGCAGACTCGCGCGCTCCCTCGCAGCATCCTCCTGCTCGAGAATTCAATACCGCGCCGAGACGAGTCGCTCGATAGCGGCCAACTGTACTGCTCGAGAGGGAAAAGTCTCGCGCTCTTCCGCTAGTACGAGGTAACAAAGGGTGGCTCCGGCTTAGCGTGTGATTTACGCGCGGCGTGCAATCGAAACGATGCGAATCCACGCATTCGTGTATCCGTTCGACGCGCGCGCCCGCACGCACGCTGCGCCGACTCGCGATTATCGAACTCGCGGGAGTCGGACAAACAACGATGCACTCCGACGCACACGTACACGCGTCGGTCGAGCGCACGAGAGAATTTAGTGTATTTACTCGCTAAATTTGAATATTTGCGGTTCCGCCGGTAAAAAACGAGAATTAATCGTTCGTCCAATTCCGTCAATCGTGTCTCTTCTCTCTACTTCTCTCGGTCCAAGAAAATCGGTATAACGAGAAGACGATATCCATCCCGAAACTGGTCAGTTTTTACTTGGCTTTCAATCCATTTTTGTGCTCTCTGTTCATAAAATTTGTTTTTGAACAATAAGAACACAAATGTAAGTAAATATAATGAAATAATTTGATAAATATTAACAAATAACTTTAGCAAGGCTTCTAGTATCTTTTGCTTGATATCTATTGCTTGGTGACTATTACCAATTTATGTAGTACGTAACCAAACAATTTGTTAAACAAAACCATATTATGTCTAGTAATAATTATCACGTTATATGATAAATATACGTGATCAAATACTTTGGCAATAGTCGCGCTATTTAGTAATTATTACCAGATAGGTACTATATTTGATACTAATTACCAAATATCGTATAGCTCAACCGAACACATTTGTTAACTATTACAAGACCTTTTTTTCTGCACAGAGAGAACGATTTGAATAAAATAAACATTTCTTTGGAATAGTCCAAACAAATTTTTTAGTTGACACAACAAAAATATTTCTTTGGAACTAAGCCGCAAATAAATATTTTTGTAGCGTCAAATAAAATTTTGTTCGATCAATCAAAAAAATCCGTTTGGACCATTTCAAAGAAGTGTTTATTTGATTCAACCAAATCGTTCTCTCTGTATGCGTGTGTGTGGTCAATTTTCTATTCGGAACGTGCGTCAAACTGGCGTGCCACATCGCGGAATAGCGAATTCATTCCGGCATCGGGCTGACATCGTTACCCAAACTCGGAGAACGGCAATCACCCTAAATTAGACGTCGGCAAACTGCGGCGCGACGCGCCATTTACCACATACGGATCTGCGTGCCGTCGCGTCTTCGTCGCTTCGTGCTTCCGGAAACGCGTCTATTAACGTCGGTACCGGGACCGCGAGCGATAGTCTGACGGTGAAGTAGACTCGCGATAGGCCTATTATGTCCCGCTTAAGTGCAGCTGCGAGCGCACACCTTCGTCAAGCTGTGTACACACACTCGAGAAATCGCGCTCTCTCGCTCGCGCTACTACTCTGAGACATTGTTCACCCTCGATGAGTCGATCTGATCGATCATCTTCACACGAAAGTACAATTAGAATATCCCTCATACTTGGTGACAAATACGGATCGCCGAGCGGCGTGGATGGTTAATCTCTGGTTGAGCTACCCGAGCAAAAATTGAATCTAATTACTGTCTAGTAATGACACAGAAAAGTTGGATCTTACTAGCTAGGAATGTAACGCTCAATTCTCCTAGTGGCTGTACCAGAAAAATTATCTAGTAGCTGGATACAAAAAAGTAACTTGTAACTATAATTGGTACAGTTACTAGACAGTTCTGATATCCAATTTCTATTCAGGATTTACCGATAATTTTCTATCTCATTACTGTGTAATCTTTTTCACCTAGCTACTATCTATGTAATTGGTATAGTCACTAGATAGTCCTAACATTCAAAAGACTGAGTAGGAATATTTAGCCAGTCACGAGCTGGTGACTGGCTAGAAAACTTACCTAGTCATTACTATCTAGCTAGTAGTCTCGAAATCTGCTCTACACTTTTACTCGGGTACCTCGTCAATTTTTCCCAATTTCTCACGTGGCCTCGAGTGCTGTTTGCCTCTACGGAAAAATGGGAACATTCCGCGGAATTTCATTACGTGAGCGCGCCGTGCGTGATACACGAGGATTAACGAAACGCAAATAAAAATTAGCAATCGCGTTGCATTGTTATCTAAGCGCGTGCGCCGCGCTCATTTCGCATGCACGCGTCGTCCTCCCTTTCCGGGCTTGTCGTCGGTTTCCGAGGAGACGCGTCGCTCCCGCGCGCTGCACTACTGTCGAAAGCCCCGTTAAAAATTAACATACTAATCTGCCGTTCGCGGACGTAGCAAAACAAGGGATCAAGTTAAGGTGGGTTAGCGCGCAACGCGCGGCTGATTGCTGCCGCGCGCGTTCGTTAATTATCCGCCGCGAAATTACCGCTAGAAAGATAAAGCCGGCTGGGAGGTAGCAGCGGGCGAGCGGTTCTCCTTACGTCGACCAGACACGAGAGACGACGGGCCCGGGCTGTATACCGTATACGTGCCGTCACGGAACACGCTCGTCCTCTGTGTCGAATTATACGCGCGCGCATGGATGCGGTGGCGTGCGCGAAGCAAACAGAACGGCAGCCAGAGCGTGTCGCATTGTCCGCTGACTCGGTGATACACATTCGTCACTGCGTAGGTACCGTTGCACGAGGCGGAAAAATTCACGAAGGAAGTGGCGGCACGCGAGAAACAACGAGAAACGAGCACAATACAGCGCGCGCAGCACACACGTCGCAAATCCTTCATTCGCGCTCGCGCCAGCGTATAATGAGCATTCAGGAGCATCGAACTCGCCGAGGATCTAATCTCGCGGCTCTGCTCAAGTATTAATCCCGCATAGACGTATTAATTCGCACTTTAATTTCAGCTTTAATTCCACTCGGTCGCGGCGGATATACAAATTTAATTTTCAATCTCGCTATGCGTAGCATTAATTTTCACTCGCGAAAAAAGGGGTTGGGAGAGTGCACGATGTTGGTAGCGTCGAGGAACACACGTGCAGATCGTGAGCGCGATAACTCTGACGTAGTTATATCGTTAGCTGCCATATTTTCAGTGACACATCAAAGGAGCTATGCATAAATTTATTATTTATCCAAAAAATCACGTTTCTATACGTTTACTTTATTATCTGCGCGAAAATTGAGTTAAATATATACAGGACATCTGACGATAATTTTGTATGCAAGTAAATTAGGTCAAACCGAAGAAAAAATTCCTCTATCATTTTGCGAAAAACACAACAATATTTTTAGTTATTTAAAAATAGGCTTCAAGGAACACATAAAAAGTGTCAACTTTTGCAAATATATCAGTTCTTAAATGATCAATCTCTTTCTAATTGCACACACACAGTTAGATAATATTTCACTGTGTATGTAGTGCAAGTTTCATCAAATACTCACGAAACTCATTTCATGATAAAATTAAACATTCAAGGGCATATTTTACTCGTGGATTCGTTTCTTTTTTTAATAAACGGAAAATATTGGGAAAATTACACTCTGGAGAGTCTAGATGCGACAAGTGAATTTGAGTTTTTCATAGCACACACAGACACACACACGTACATGTGATATATTCTATCTCTGTCTCATCTAGCCGCCATTCACTCCATAATACATTCTTTATATCGCGGGGATAAGGGACGCAATATATTTCGGGACATGCTTACTTTCGTGTGGTGCGATAGTGGCGGTTGAACCAAATACATTATACGAATGCCCACGACGAGCTAAGCTCCTCAAGGACCAACGAAAATACGAGATATCGCGCGCAGCGCCTTCCCATCTCCTATTGAATTCTGCGAAAACTCCCGAACGAGTTCCGAATTTCGCGCAGAGCGCTTCTTTGTACCGTTCTCAGGACAGGAGCGTGAAATCGTCGCGACGAAAATAGAATTAAGGTGATTTTTTCGGGATAGTCCCGATTTTTCATCCTTTGTCCCGAATTTTTTCGAGTGCTATTCGGGACACCGATTTGTCATTATTTTCAATGATTGTCAAATAATTTGCGAATCTTTTTACCCCCTCCCCCCACTTCACACATTTATGAAGTGTCATTTATGAATTCAGGGCTGGGAAATCTGATCACCTTACATATACCGTGAGGAGAAACGAGAAGATTACTTACAAATGATGTCTTCACGATACGCCCCGGTGATCGCACATTGCTATTCTCGACACTCCCGATACTTATTTCCACGCGAGACTTACTTTCGACGGATTCAAGACGCGTAAAATGCGGAGCGATGTCGATCGGTGTGTCCACGGCGGTTGCTCGAGAATCAAGATGGTCGCGCGATTGTTGAGTCGCGCTGAAAATATACGCCAATATATGAACGGCGCCGCGGCCGAAAAGAACGCGCTCTATGAGATACTTCTCTCTCCGTATCTCTTTTCCTAACAAGCTGACGCAACCGCCCGAATATCCCGCATCTCTCTCTTTCTTTCTCTCTGATCATCATCGCATTTCTAATTCCCGTTCAATAAATCCGACGATCGCCCGATTATATTGCTACATGAGCGAGTCAATGTTTTTAGTAAATGTAAGAGACGTGTCGGCATGATACGTCGCGACAAGCACCGGCTGCATATACCGCGAGGAGAAACGAGAAGATTACTTACAAATGACGATACGCCTTCACGATCTTCACGATACGCCCCGGCGATCGCATATCGCTATTCTCGACACTCTCGAGATTTATTAACGCGCGAGACGCACTTTCGACGGATAAAAGACGTGAGAAACGCGGAGCGATATGGATCGATGTGTGCCCATGGCTGCTGCTTGGCGCGAAAAGATCGCGCGATTCATTACCAACGCTTAGATTGAATAATCACGATGACAACCTCGTAGTGCAAAACGAACGCGATTGGTTAAGGCGTTCGCCATTGTAGACGCGCGACCTCGTTCGCATCACTGGCGCGTTCACATTCATGCACTTTTGGCACTTTTGGCACTTTCGGCGCGCTAATGAACGCTTTTGGTATACGTGATTGACAGCGCGCGCGTCTACGATCTTTTCCTGCCGAGCAATTGCCATGGATACAACGCTCCGTATTCCATACGTCTTTCGCTTGTGTCCTGTGAGTCTCCTGCGGAAATAAATATTAGAGTGCTGAAAACAATGACGTGCGGTCGTCAGGACATATCGTAAGTACATTATTACGGAGTAATCTCCTCCCTTCTCGACACAGCTAAGGACCAAACGTCCCGATTTCTCACCCTTTGTACCGAATTTTTTCGAGTGCTATTCGGGACACCGATTTGTCATTATTTTCAATGATTGTCAAATAATTTTCGGACCTTTTTATCCCCCTCCTCCCGCTTCACACATTTATGAAGTGTCCCGAATTCAGGACTGGGAAATCTGTGGTAGAACTCTGCAAAAAATAGACGAAGAAATGGAAAAAAATGTCCTGTCTACACAATCACGTGCAACGGTTTGTCGTGCAACGGTTTGTCATGCAACGATTCGTTGAGTTGTTACACGTGATTGTATAGACAGGAAACTTCTTTCTATTTCTTTGCTATTATTTTAACGTAGTCCCACCACTGGTCACCTTAATAGAATTCGTTATTAGAGCACCGTGAGACGTAAGAGTTCGTCCTCCCCTGAAGCACTCCATTGTCGTCTCGTTACTTTTCTACCTCCTCATTTCGCCGAGACAAAAATCTCATCGATCGAATTCTCTAACGCGACCAGATTGCCGCTACTGAAGTCACTCTCGAGTTCAGCGCACGTGAAATAGCCGGACGACCTTCGAAGTGCGAATAATAACGCGCGAAAACTTCCTCTGCGCGCTCCACGACGAGGACGACGACGATGACGTCATCTCGACACCCCGCGCGTGTCTTCGCGATTCTCTTTGTCCGCGACAAGCAGCGCGTAATTCGGCAACGACGATGACGATGATGACGATGACTTACCACATGAGCTCTGTGATGCTGATGGTGCATAGTGTGATGATGATGCCTCTTCTCCTTGGCGTGATGCTTGGCGTGATGCTTGCTGCCCCGATGCGGCGGGTACGTGTGGTAGATCACGTTGACGCCAAAACAGGGTGGCTGGCGTCACCTGACCTCGACGATGCCGCACTTGGAGACGCCCAGCTGCTGGCCGCCCTGGTGATTCTGATGACTGGTCGTCGTTGTGGTGGTCGTCGTGGTCGTCAGGCTGGCCACGCAGTTGCCCGGCGTCTTCCGCGACGTCGCCGACGACGTGATGGTAGTCGTTGTCGTCGTGGCCGTCGCCTCGGCCGATTTCTCGTCGTCCCGTGTCGAATTCTCCATGGTCAGCTCGTCGTCGTCGTCGTCGATGTTGACGGCGAAGGCGACGCAATGTTGGGTCACCAGTTTGACGGTGGCGCTAATCGGCGTCACCGTGGTGGCCGGGTCCAACTTCACCAAGGCAGCTTGTAACTCCAGGGCGTCCATCTTCGCCGGAATGAAGAGCAGAGGATCTATCTCTTTCTGTCTCTGTCTGTCTTTCTCTTTCTCTCCTCTCGATCACGCCGCCAAACTAAAGTTCTCGCGTTATCACTCGCTGGATCGTCGTTAGAATAACGCTCTCGGTGATGAGTTCACTCAGGTGACATTTCCTCGGCTTCTCCGAGTTTCATGGGGCAAACAGATAGCTCCATAGCTCTGGATTGGTCCAGTGATCTCCGCTTCTATTTCGCCATGGAGCTCCGCGTCTTCGCGTTTCTCTCCAGAGAGTCAGAGTTCTCGTTTCGCAGTGTTACTTGAGGACGTTGCGAGCGATTTCAATCTCTCCAGGCACGCCGGAGTTGCACGTCGAAGCATCACACACGAATGTTCGCAGTCTTCGCGCGACCAGGAAGGTCACTGGTTGATTGTATTTGCACAATGCGCACACTCGGAGCTACTCCAAATCGCGCGCGCTAATGGTTTCCCGGAACTTCCGCGGTTCTCACCCAATTACCTGCGCACATTTTAGGCTCGCTTGAAGATTCCGCGCGTACCGCAACTAACACGAGCCGGCGGCAACGATAGGCACCGGCTCGCGGAATTTAAGCAGGCTGCCGCGGAATAATAACCGGGAATGCTTCGTGATATTCGTGGTGTCGAGGCACGAGACAATGCGAAGATGCAAATGAGATGTAAGTGATCGTAAGGGATACGTTGCCCCCTTCGCGGAGACCTTCGGAGATCAAACAGATGCGTCGTTGACTCCATCGGGAAACAGAGTCAATCGGTTTCGAGGACAGCTCGCGAGAGGAAGCCGCGGTTCATATAGAACCGATTACATTTATCGATCATTCGCGCACGCACGATCCTCGCGTTCGTCCTTACGTGCCACTAATTCTCGCGCAACACAACGACCCGATTGCACCGATTTTTCCGCGACGTCTCGCGTCGCAGGGGAGACGCATCGGGGAGAGGAATGGTAACGACGTTGCGAGACGTGCAACATCGAGGGAAGCAGTTAGGCGCGGCCTCACCACGGTTATTATCCGCGAACGTGAGGTCGCGTGATCGTCTTCGTTACGTGCCGGTAAACGGCGGTTCATTGCGTCGCGTCTACTACTGTTTGTTTTATTGTGCCATCCGTCGCCGATCGCCACGAAGGAAATGCGGCTGGTACGCCGTCAGGCACTTTTGCGAACTACGTCGGAGAAACTTGGGATATTCATAAGCAGGCCTGAGAGAAGCGACTGGAAGTCTCCCAGAAATATGCCAGTACACGAAACAATGCGCTGCAAGCGAATCGATCGATAATTTCGTCTCTTACGGGTGGAGCAAAGCCCTACAGGTTTACAGAGAGGCGACACTGAGATTCGATATGTCGAAAGTCGCCATCTTGTGCGCATAGTGATATGCAAAGTTAAGCTCAATAACTACTATGACAAGGGAAGGTCCCGGGTGTATCATCGATTCTGAATTTAAACTAGAATAGCATTATTTTAGGGGATTTAAATAATATGAATTTTTAGAAAAATGGCAAAATTTCATCATTTTCAACAATTTAATAAAATAAAAAAATGTTTATTAACTTTAATTGAAAATATTGGCAGAAATTAATATAAACACTATGATACAAAATAAAGATGGTACTATCAACTTCTGTTCTAACTTGTTCTACTATAAAAAATATAGAAGTGCTATCAACTTGTTTTTTAGTTAAATTTAAAGCCGAATAAATTTTACGACTTTTTATAGCGTGATTAATTATTATAATTTTTTTAATTTTATTAAATTGTAAAAAATTATAAATTTCTATGTGCCGTTATCTTTTTAAACGCATAGATAGGGAGTGCAAATGGAAATTATTTAGACCCTCTAAAGCAATTCTGGTCTAAGTTCAGAATCGATGAAGTTCTTAGAGGCTTTCCCTTTTAAATATAAGGAATACTCGTTTCATGATTAGCATGAAGTAGCTCGACATCATAAGTGGAGTTGTTCTCATTCCACGCAACAAACCGTTTAAAAGCCCTCTGCTAGGATAAATATATCGATTACTCGATCCAAAGTATCGAGAATAAATATATCGATTGCTAACCCTCCAGATGGAAATGTCTCAAGTTCCTGGATCGGTGCGCGAAGTGAAAGTAAAACGCGAGTTTAAGACCTCTCGGTACTCGATTTGGTCATGATGACATCAGCCACGCGATGTCACCGACGAGTTTGGAAAATATGAAGTTGTTCCCTTCGTTTATCGTCACCTCTGTGCGCAGTTTTCGCTTTACAAGTCTTTTACGCAGCACAGCTGCGTTGCTCACAAATGTGCAAGCTTGAGTGGCTCAGGCGAGCGAGTTCGAGAGGCTCTCTCGACTTTGAGTTGAAATTATGCATTATAGAGGTGCTAATGGACGCGTGTTATACATAGCCGACGCTTGCAACGCGAGTCACCGAAATTATTAATTAAGATTCTCGCAGGTATCTCGCTGCCCCGCGTTCCCAGGATATTTCATGCGTGCGTAGGACGCGACCGATCGGTGAAGAGGGCGGGAAGGGGACGAGGGAGCAACGTGCGGTGGGCTTTGTTTGAATTCGCGCGATCGCGACGGATTTCCTGTTATGAGGCAGTGGCCGCCTCTCGTCGCGCGGCATGATTCATATTCCCGACGTCTGGCGGTGCGGCTAGGAGGTACGGAAATTTGCATACAACATCTAGGAGGCAGACGTCGGTAACCCGTGTGCCGTTGCTTGCTCCTTTTGGGGTAAGAACCGTCTGAAAGCCGAGACATCGAGAGTATGCAAGCATCAGTGGGTGGACGCGCGAGGCTATCCCCGAGGGGATACATTCTTAGTGCGGAGACCACACGAGGAGGTGCACGACGAGGAGGCGCGGTAAACGCGAACCCGTGTACAGTGCACTTCGGCCAGTGTTGGGCAGTGTTGTTAATCGATGAAAATTTTCTTTATCTGAAATAATCCACAAATTCTTGATTATATGACGACTGATCGATTATCTTAGTCAAAGAAAATTTTAATTGATTAATACCCAACACTGAGCTCGAGACGCAAATCGCCAATTCGAGACGTCAATTAATCTTTCAGTAGACGTGTATGTTTTTATCTTACTTCAGACACGCTTGATTCATTAAAATTTATATTTTTTGGGAAATACACGCAAATAAATTATATTACAAAATATCATGTATCATTGACTATATAAAGATACATCTTTGATATGTAACTTTCAAATTACACCTGTAGACAACACGCCTAATGAAGGGTTAAACCGCCAAAGTTGAGATAATGAGTTTGTAATTTCTTAGAAAGATTATTCAAATTTATAACAGTGCAGTTTATATTTTAAATCAATATTAAATAAAATTAAATAAACGTTTTTCTCTTTACGTATTTCTTCGAAAAACCGCGATTTTCATCACTCTGATGGCCATTACTCTTTAAATTTCTTGAAGTGAAATCTCACTCAAAACGAGTGAAAAGCTCACTCGGAGCAATAGTGGAATTACTACCGCTTGAAATCACAAAAGTGAATGTTCTCATCAATGTTAGAGTAGACTCCGACTCCATATCGGCGAGTATCTCAATCGATTATAGTAAATTTGTTCATGCGACAATAGAATAAATCAGATCTATTCTCCAATTTCGAGTGAAAATATTCACTGGATGATTCACTCTACACGATTGAAGAATCACTCGAATTCGAGCGAAATTTTACTCTACACGAAATACGGAACAATCAACGGTAGTTGCAGTGTTAATAATAATCCCTTCTCTCATCGTTGAAAAATTTGAACAAGTTTCTCAAAAGAATCATTAATTTCGTTTTCTATTTCGTCTGCAGCCATTGACCCGACGACAGGCTCTAAAGGCTACCAAGTTGACAGTAAAGGACGAGCGTTTCTTAGAAAAATAAGACTTCAAGCTCAGACGCGGCGGTTTCGCGGTAAGAATCTGGTCCTGGTCGACCAGTTAGTCGAGCGCGATGACGATCCGGTCGGTTAGAGACCCCGCCGGAAAGAAAGTGAGAGAGCGAGAAAAAGAGGAAGAACGAACGGAAGAAAGAGACCCGCGCCGGTCGTATTCGCGAATTAAAGGGTTCCATAAAACCGTTTAAAAACTCACGCGCGAGCTAAAGTCGCGATCGCCGCGGGAATTACGAGTGCGCGCGTAAAATCCGCTCCAGGACGGCTCTGTCGCCCTCGGACAATCGGAAAAAGTCACACACGTTTTATAGAGCTTTATCTTACTTTATGCGCGCGGCCGAAAGCTGCCGCAGGTATTCGCGGGAGGAATTTCAAGGGCGCGCGCGGGTCCGTCGAGAGAGTCTGGGTCTCTCTTTCTCTCCCCTTCTCCTCTGCCTCTCTCTCTCTCTCTCTCTCTCTCTCTCTCTCTCTCTCTCTCTCTCTCGAAAGGACGGTCAGTGCACCGTGGAGATCCTTTGTGCGAATCTGCGGCCGGTGCGTGCACCTAAATCAAGTTGGCGCGGCATTAAAAGCTATTAGGACGCCCACGAGTGCCGCGCGCGGTCCTTCGATGAAGGATCGTCCTGGACGCGTCGCGCCCACCTGCCATCATTGTTTCAACGACGCTTTCGCGTCTGTGCTTTTCGCGCGGCTGACATATTGTCGTGTACTCCAGCTACGATATACACAACGAAGTGAGAAAGCAAACCCGTCGGTATCGTCGAGGTTCGCGGTCGTAAAGCCGCAGCGCGCCCGATCGCGAACAAAGGATTCAGGGGAGCCGCGCACGAGTCGGGGGCTCCTTGTCGGAGCACTCGAAGCCTGTACCGGCGTACTTAACGTCACTTTATGGCTAGGATGTTAGTAAGGCGACGCTTTTATTGCCGCTGATAAAGTAATGGGTTCTAGGCGAGGTCGGCCGATAGAGTTATCCGAATTTCGTAGCGAGCGAGCGAGCGAATGAATTTTTCCGCCACAGTGCGGACTCGTATCGCCCAACGAATGCGCCACGTTCGCCCGTGACAATAGGCCGCGCATACAGGATGTCGGCAACAAGTCCCGACAGCTTCAGCTGCACCGTCCCGGGTAGAAATTAATTGGGACGGGCCTTGGGAATGTGGTGGGTCGTAGCCAGAGAGATGCCATGAGATAGGAATGCCTTCGTAAGGCCCAGATATGGTTGAGAAAGGGAAATTTTGAATGGAATTTGGTGAACAGGTCATGAATTGATGATGACGTGGGCGCTCCAAACGAAGTTTGTACTAATGGAATCCAGAGAAATTAGCCAATTCCTGCACATGGTGCAATTCCTCTCAGTGAAGTCTTAAAGAGACAAATGAAGCATGTACATATTTTCCAACATGAAACTTGAATTATAATGCTCTTAATAAGCATGTTAAGGAAGGTTTTTATTTGTATCTTAATAGGATCTCAATTCATGATCATTTCGGTTATGATCCAGGTAGGCAAAGATATCAAAAGATAGGATCTAATACCTAAGATCTAATCAGATTTACCAATCTAAGCGCTCATTTGTAAGAGCGTTACGTGTAGGATCTAAATGGACCCATGTTTACAGGATCTTGATAGAAGCAGGGTAAAACTGTCTAGATCCCTTTTAACCCCCGGTTTTACGTTTCTACCTGGGGTGCGATGCCCCGGAGCCGATCGTGAAGCGAACGGTGACGGAGTGCCGTGCGTTTCGCGGAACGGATCTTGAACCGGGTGCTGGACAATGACTCTCTCGCCGCTTTAAAACGCCACGACCTCTATATCGTCGTGAGAGGAGAAGGAGCCGCGAGGAGCAATAAGAAGAAGGAGAAGGAGCAGAATAAGAAGCAGGGGAGAGATAAAGCAGGAGGAGGAGGAGGAGGAGGAGGGCACGGTAGCCTCGTTCGCTCTTCACAGTCATAATGACAACGTTACTATCCGCTGTAACTACTCGGCGTCAAGCTGCGGATAATTAAAGGGCGTGGAGGCACGCTATAGGCAGGTACTCGCGCGTCGCAAAAATACCGGAAGTTACTCCCGACCAGGTATCGCTAGATCGTGGAGTCATAGCGGGAGATCTTGCGCTTAATAGTGGGAAACTGTTTGCCGATACTACCGGGATTCGATCTTACGCCGCCGTTAATCTCCAGGGAATGCGAGGACTCGCGCGCACTCGCTCACGGGGATACGATCCTCCGCTTCCTCCACTTCCTCTACCTCACCTCCTCAATCCTCCTTTTCCACCGGGAAACGCAATCGGAAAAAGAAAAAAAACGACTAATACCGCTCGTTGCATAGCGTACACGCCGTGCGAGAAAGTACCGCAGCGTTCTTGCAAGTTCTGATTACTCCGCTATATTGCATTTTGCGTAACAATAGCGCCGAGCAAAAATGATAGGCGCGACCGCTGCGGCGCCTACGGTTGGTTAATTATCGCGCGTTTTCTACCTCGCGCGCGCACGGTTTTCGCGCGAAAAATATTAATGCACACGATGTGTGGGGAGAGAAAGAATGAAAGAGAGAGAGAGAGAGAGAGAGAAAGGGAGGGGGAAAAAGAAGCAACAACAAGAAAAAGGAGAAACACGGCGCAGAAATACAGGCGGAACCTTGGAAGCGAGATTACATTGTGGATTTAATTAACGCGGTTTCCCTCGTTTTTCAAGCCACGCTAGGCCAGGCCGGGTTATCCCTCGCGGGAACGCCCGTCATACACCCCCGTCGTTTTCTGCACACAGCTCCGCGCCGTCTCGTAATTTCTCATTAATCAATTAAGCGCAGGAGCATAATGAAGTTTATTAATGGGCATCTATAAAGCGCCAGGCTATTTAAGTTGGTATGCAGCGACGGCGAGGCACTCCGCCGCCGTCATCTCGGGACTCATGTACCGCTAACTCGCTCTCGCCCGAGCAATTATCCACGGTGATAATTCGAAGCTACGCGACATCTTCTCTCTCCGTACTCTCCCTCTCTCTCTTTATCTCTTTCACTCGCATCCTCAATCCATTTTCGAGCGCGCTGTCGACCGCGCCCACGTCGATTAGCTCGCGCAACAGTTTAGAGAATACCGCACCATCACGGACAATATGAGGCGACTTCTTGCTGAAACGCGGACGCGTATCGCTATTCTAAAAATTTACTACGTATGATAGCATATCGCGTCGCGTTCAACCGCGCCACGGCGCGCAATTTACCGTATATAATTAAAATTAATATTTATTATTACTGCCCAGACTTAGAGACAAGTATACGTAAATCTCACAGCAATTTTAGTAGTCGCAACTTGTAAAGATTGCATCCCTTATGAGTGTGCATATTTTCCGCGCGCGTTTCTCAAGCAATCACTTCCTATCTTGTTGCGATCTCTCTTTTTCTCTCTCTTTCTCTCTCTCTCTCTCTCTCTCTCTCTCTCTCTCTCTCTCTCTCTCTCTCTCTCTCTCTCTCTCTCTCGCGTCGTGATCTCGCGAAATTATACAATATCGAGCGCGCCCACCCCTGTCCCATCGAGGAAGTCCTTAGAAGCCGATCGAACTCGCGTGATAGAGAAGAGCCGGGCCGAGAGCGGCACCGTGGCCGCCGGTATGATACGCGTGCACTCGAACCACGAGGAGAAAGAGCCCGATTGCGCGATTAATGTCGGTATCGCACGAAACGTCGATATTAATAAAGAGGGATACGAGCGAGCGCAGGCGGAGGAGGAGGAGGAGGAGGAGGATGATGATGAGGAAGAGACGGGGGACAAGGCTTACACGGGGAGCGACGGCGCGGCGGTGTGTATTTTCTATTAGCCCCGCGGTTGTTCACGGTCAACCGTGAGTGCACGCGGCTCGCGAGCTCGGAGAAAGGGGAAAGGGGGTTAAACGTCCGTTATGCCGACGTGGATGGCCGGTAACGATGGGTGGAGGTCGAGGCACTTTCATTTTTCCCTTTCTTTCTCCCTTCCCTTGCCCGCGCGGCGGCAAACTCGGCTCTTAAGTGGGGTTACGTGATGGGGGTCGCTCGTTATTGCCACATAATACCGGCCACGTAAGTGCTAAGTGCAAAAGCTGTTGCTGCTGCTTGTTGCTGCCGGTGCCTCGCCGCTGTTGTTGCCGCTGCTGCTGCTGCTGCTGCGGGGTTGCCGCGGCGAGATTAGTCCGGTAACAGCGATAATCGGGTAATAACGAACCGACCACGGTCCGACCCTGTTCCTCTCATATCCGCTGGCTATCTGTATAAACTCGCGATCCCGTACTTTCATCCCCGCGGCCCAGACGTTTCAGACGGCTTCCGCGGCGTCCAACCTCCGCCGCGTCAACCCCTTCGGATACAGCGCGCGCGATCTATTTTTCGCCGACGGATCTACACTTAGAAGGGAAGGTCCCGAAGTGTTTCGCATCGATTCTGAGATTTGACCAGTATAGAATTGTTCTAGGGGAATCTAAATAATATAAATTTCCATTTGCACCTCTAACTTTACGTTTAAAAAGAATGACGGTATGCAGAATTTTATAATTTTCATTTTAAAATATTATAATATTCGATTCATATATCTGGACTTTTTAGAGAAAAATTAATTAAAACACTTATTATGTTTTCAGCGAGATCTGTTGCGCTTCTAGAAAAACTTATTATGTTTCTTAACAAGATAGACCTTACTGACAATCTATTCCTGGAACACTAAAATCAAAAAGAATTTATATGGAAGAAAACTATAACGTTCTCTCCGTGCGCAAGTAAATATGTCATTAGCACCCACCGAATAAATATTTCTTATTTTTAAATATGTTTTCTCTCTCAGTGTAGCCTATTTCCGATTCCTCGTGGTTGCTGCGACCGCGACCGCGAAGAACAGTCGGCTTCCTCCGTGCGACGCGTCGACATAATTACGGCGACCGTCCAGAAATACTCCGCGTTCCATCTGTATGCATTGTAACGCAAATATCATTATTCTAAGAGGCGGTGGGTAAAATTAAACGCGCCCATGGCCCGACGCGATCTCCAGATGCGAATTGCCGCGACGATCGTCTGAACGCATGGAGTCCCGCGGAGGGAGCGATAAGGTTATCTACTAGTATCTCGCCGATTCTGCGCGCTTTTCTATACACCGTCTGGTAACGGAAGTCGACCATCACAGCTGAAACGTTGCCCTCCAGCGGCGGAGATAAGCGCAATTCGAACGTCGATAACGAGGGGACGAGTGGCTCCGTGCAGAATCGAGTAAGTGGCGACTGCCAAGTAGTTCACGATCGATCGATCGACCGATAGAAATCACCGCTCGGTTGCAAGCGACCGAGGCGCAAAGAGGCACAGGCGGGACACGCGCGGGAACGTTACAATGGATAAAATCGAAACGATGATCGCGAATGGAATCGGAAAAAGTCGCGCGCGCGGAATTCAATTAAGCCCTCTTGCCGGACCTCCACCGTCAAGGACGATGAAACGGGGGAGGTTCATGGGTCGTGGAGTCGACTCTCATCGAACGTACTCTACAAATTTCTTGGAGTGACACTTTGGCCTTAAAAAATAGAATAACCGCCGAGTCACTCGAATTCGAATATCTGTTCACTTATATAAAGCGAATTCTCCGCTCTGAATCGCCAGGCGAATATTTTCACTCGAAATGGGAGAATGAATCTGATGTACACGGAAAAAAAAATTTTGTTGGTGCAACCGAATTTTCGGTTGCTCAGGGATCAGACGAAAATTCAGCTGTAGGAACAGAAAAATTCCTTTATGAGGCTTCTGTATAGTCAATTGTTCTCAGTTGTCTCAACCGAGTTCTAATATCGTTGAATGTTCAGAGGAATATTTTCGGTTGCGAGAACAGAAATATTAGTTTTCATAACAGGGATATCGCTTCTGACCACCTAATTTTCAGTTGGTTCCTATTTGGTTGCACCAACTGAAATTTTTTTTGCATGTAAAGGAAGACTAAATGGTTACAGGGGTACGTTGCTCACGTGCTTCTTTTAGTATTTATCTTGAGAGGAATACTAGGGCCGGTATTCATACTCGAATCTTATTTCAAGACCGTCTTAAGCAATGTCTTAAGATGCGAATACATTAAGTAATGTCTTAAGAGGCTCTGTGATTGGTTCATGACATCTTAAGACAATACTTAAGATAATCTTAAATATAAGCTCGGACTATGAATACCAGCTTAGATGTAAAATTTCTTCACTCGTTGTGAGATTTCACTCCAAGAGATTTAAAGAGTATATGCCGCGGCTCGACGGACATAACGACTGTCGGCTTGCGATTGATATCGGGTCAAGTTAAGAAATGACAATAACGTGAACCTTATCTCTCTTGCGGGCAGAGCAGTAAACGCCAATTGTCGTTAGACGCGCGACGTCTTTACTGCGTCCTATACGCGGCGAACACAGTAATTCCGTAATACGATTTGGCAAATATGTGCCCGCGTCGCAGTGAGACTTGTTTCCGTGTGCTACACTTGTCTAAGGCTTCGGCGCGAGCGAGTCGGCGGATTGTAAACATGCCGCAGTTTACACGCAGACGGGTGAGTTTCGCAACCATCATGCGCGAGCGTTTATTTCACGACTTGCTCTTGATTGCGCGAACGATTTATTGATGCGCGTCGAAGCGCTCGTTACCGAAATGACTCGTCGACAACCTCGGCAGAATCCCACTATCGATCTGACTTTATGATACTTCTCGTAATTGTTACGAGATGAGCTGTCCGACTTGTCATCGGGAAATTCTTGCTTATTTTCGTGAGGAGAAGAGAAAGTTAGAGAGAGAAAAAGAGAGAGAGAAAGGAGGAGGGATTCTGTTATATCTTTCTACCTTTCTTCCTTCATTAGATAACGGACAGTGAGTCGAGTAATCTCGATATCCCGAAACTATAAAGACAGCGCGACGTTGTTCGCGCTGTAAAATATACAGAAGGAGAAATTGGAAGAATGTCACGAGCCGGCGGAGACAAACTGCCGCTACCATTTGCGGCACGTGAAGGGATTATGGCGGATCCTGCATAAAGCTCGACGAATTGCGCACGAGTACTGCTGCTTGGGCGAGGCGCCGTTGGAAATTTCCAGACTGCATTTTTCACGAATTCCGAGGGCTTTCGCTCAACATACTCGCCGCGTATATTGTCTTTTTCCTTCCCTTTCTTTCTCTCTCTCTCTCTCTCTCTCCTTCTCTTTCTTCGCGTTGCGGATACCATATATATTCGCATTCATATATGCAACGAGGTTAAGTATTCTATATACGTGCATTAATCCAATTAAAACGTATATTCGATAAAAAAAAATAGGAAAATCAATAAAAAAAGCGATATAAGCTGCGAGAGAGAACGCAAAACAGATAATTCTCGCCAAATCCGATTCAGGTGCGATGCGCTCCGCGATGTTTCGCGAAAAGCGCAAACGGTATAACTGTTGCCAAGCAAGGATATCGCGTGCGCTTTATCGCGCACTCGTGTCAAGGAAGAATGGAGATAACCTACAAACGTGGCAGTTCACTTCGGCTATAGAACGACGATGCTGGACAGTGGCGAATCGGCTCTGATTTACATCGCGTAACCTGTGGAACTCGATCGGAAAATGGGTCCGGCTGAGAAATTGATGTCGACGTTGCACGTAATGTATACCCCTGGTGTGGGCAGTCTTCTTTTACCCATATCTCTCTCTCTCTCTCTTCTCCTCTCTCTTTCTCTATCTACCTATCTCTCTCTCTCTTCTTTGACACCTGAACCGTCAGAGTCTCGACATAAAGAGCGTCCCTTTTGACGGCGGATTGCTGTTTCACAAACGAGAATTTCGCGAAACTAAAGCTGCCAGCGGAACTGTATGTCAAAAGCGTTCGTCGGAGTTTTGCTTAATACCGCGAGGATGCGAACAAAATTGTCCACGAGGTGATCCTGAAATTACGGCGACGTGCAACGCACACGAGGTAACTATTCCTGGAAATTGCGGGATAGAGATGTCGATGCGAATGTTCCTCGCGTAATTGCAACGGAAAATATCAGATGTGCATACCCGGTTGCTAAACCGTTTGTGCACTCTTTATCGAATGATATTGCAACGCTGCAAGTTACATCAGAACTGAAAGCCACTACTGTGTATGCGCAGCGGTCGGTTATGACACGAGCCGAAGTAACAGTACAGAGCGTGACATTTGTGAAATTTGTAAGAGATACTTTTATTTTAAATAACGAAAACATTATCTCGAGAAGTAATTTTTATACACACGGAGCAAAAAGCTATTTTTGTTTTAAAAATATCTTTAATATTTTGACATCTAAAACTTAAAGTGAGATTACACAGCATTAAACAGATTAGTTGCATTTAATATATTTTATATGTGATTCAACAGAGAAAAATATATTCTCATTATTCAAATATAATTTTTTCATAAATAGAAAACACGAAATATTAAATTGAATCTGATGTTTTAAAATATCCTAAGAAGATATATCGTTAAAATAATCGTATACTTCTTATGAAACTATTACAATATTCAAATGAAATTATATTGTTGAAAATTCAAGACTTTTAAATCCTTCCAACAAAATTATATATTGTTGCTTGTATATGAAACATGTATATGTATGTGATTGTTAATTTGAATAAATTAGTTTTATACAGAACACTTATTTTTTAATGTATTTATAAACGATTATTTCGCAGTCAGCAGTGATTCTCAATCCATCGTGACTCGAAGCGTTGCAACTTCACTCCATAAAAAGTGCGCAAACCGTCTAGCAATCGAGTATACATACTACGTGAACCGCGGGCGTCAAAATAATGATGAAATTTTAACGCAGTCGCGCGCGACGAATTTAGCAACCGAGTCAATCGCGTTTCGACTCCGAGAGAGCGATACTTTCTCATTACACATTCATGCTCTTCTCACGGCGGTTTCTTTTCTCGTCGTCCCTTGCCGGCCACGCACGCCTACGCAAATCTCACACCTAATTCCGCTGTTTCGAGCTTCCGTATCGGGCGCTCGGGCCCGCCTGTTGCGCCCGATTCGCGAGTCACGAGCGATCGATCGCCGATCGGGATCGGTGCCGGGTGTAAATCAACCACCGGCCGGTATTTACTCGAGCATGGCCAATAAACACGCCCGGCTAATGATTTATCGCGGCTATGTCCGACGCGCATGTGGTCGTTCGATCGATGAGAAGATCGTTCCCCGGATCTCTGCCTCTTTCTCTTCGCCTGCGTATAACCGGGGCCTTCTTAGATCCTATCAAAACGCGCTTATATCAAAATACATAGAGGATAATAAAGTCGATCGACCGATCGAATGAAAGAGAAACACGATCTCGGCGAAACTGAAATTGAACTCATTTAAATCCCGCATGAAAGGTATCGCGCGTACTTGAGAGAGACAGAAAGGGGGGAGAGTGAAGTTTTATAAGCTCGATGAGCATTGTTTCGTAATTCTCACAGTCGTATACGGAATTAATTTCTCCGCACAAAGACGCTTATTAAATGAAACTCGACTACGACTTTGCAAGAGCGCTCTTGCCGACCGTGACGCGGCATACCGTAGACAATCAACTTTGCAATAACAGTGAACGTTGTTTCGTGTTTTAGTCGTGCGATATTGCTCCACCGACTTTCTCACGGATGGATTTAATAAGTTATATTAAACGAATCTTAATTACGAGGAATCCGAAACGCCCTTTCGGGTGTAACAATGTGGGCACGGATGATTCACCTTGCGTAAGCCAAGGGTTAAAAGCTCTAATTGCCTCCCCGGAGCCTTCGCTCAGATAAGTATCTCTGAGCTCTACACGGGGGAAATTTCGCAGTAAAAATTACCGCGGAATTTTCTAACCTAAGAGTAGACTGACATTCTGCAATAATCGACTATCCTTTCATTCCATACATGCTTTAATTTCCTCGGTGTTTTAAGGTGAGTTTTGCAAAATTTTATGAAAATATCAGGTTCTCCTTAACTACGGGGATCCCTAAGATACAAAAATATTTGCTTCAAAACCTCTAACTTTCTATATTTTACAGTGTAATCAACTGTCAGACATATTTCAGAGAAATTTACTGTTTTTTAGCAAGACAGACTTTACTAACAGTCTACTAAAAATATAATAAAATTCAAAAGAAATCATGAAAAAAGCTATAACATTCTCTCTTATACACGCATGTGCTGACACATCTTTGTGCATGGCACACCCCATTGCGCACGTGCGAGAAAGATACACTGCTACCAACATCAGAACAATAACCCTAAACGTGCTCCAGGCGATAGTACTCAACGAGATACGCACGCTCGATCCTACTTCTGGCGATCAATCTTTGAGAATTCGAAAATTATTTTCAAAATTTTAGGAGAATTACTAAGGGAACAGAAGACTATGGTTCACCCAAAGTGTGCTCGCGTCCAAGGAACCGCAAATGTGTATCGCTGATACGCACATACGTTGGCACATTCTTGTGCGCATGGCTGATCCTACTGGACATATGTGCGAGAAAGCGACCTAACATTGTGCTGGGCCCAATCTTTGAAGAATGATTTTCGGAAATTTAAGGATCTTTTCAAACATCTTAGGGAAAATTACTGAGGAAACAGAAAAACATTCGTTTAAAGCGTACTCCAGGCGACAATGCACTCAGGCAACATGAAGTTTGGAATGCAACTTGCAGTGCCGGGGGGAAGGCTACCTCTTCCACGCGCCATTCTCTTTCAGTCGTGATCATTCGGTTGGGCGTCAATGAAAGGAAAGCTCGAATTATATTGATGTTTTTTCTGTGTTTACAAAGCGCGAGTCTAAACAAGCGTCTAAGTCACGACACTCGCGATGCGGAATCAAACAATACGTCCTTTGATCTCGCGCTTTGTAAACACAGAAGAAAAAACATCAATATAGTTCGAGCTTTCCTTTCATTAATGCCCAACTGAATGATCACGATTGAAAGGCAATGGCGCGTGGAAAAAGGAAACGTCCTCCTCGTAAATTACGGACTTCATGTTCCCCGAGTGTACGAGGCCGTTTCAAAATCTCAATAGGCTTTAAGTACGCAGAAAAAATATCATTCTACTGCTAAGAAAAGCGATCTCAATTTATTGTCCTTCTTTTAAGTAACAATTATTTTAAAAAGAAATATCTTCTCGATAATACTCTTAAAACATACATATCATGAGTTTGAGAAAAGAACTTATTCATTACTCAAAAGAATTTATTCTCTCCTATGGAAGAAAGAATCTGTATATCGCTAACCTATATCCGTGGTATATTTTCCCACGCGGTTACTCGAGACTTTAAACACTCGCATTACAATGGTCGATACGTTTTCGCTATCAAGCTCGAGACATTTTCGTAGATCCTGAAATACATGCAGACACCGAGGCCTACAGCGCTTAATAGATAAAACAGGTCCGCGTTTACGGCAGTCTACGGGGCGCGAATGGATCGCGCTTTCTTTCGTAATGAGACCCGTCTGAGTCATGCTCGGGCATTCGTATATATTTGCGCTCGCCACCTGGCTTTATCGCGGCCGTCACGACCGGGCCCCGGACTTTTACGCACCCGGAACATATTTACGAGCCGTGCCGGAGTCCAACGCGCTCTGAAACGACATTCCGGGTATTAAGTTGTCGCGAGATGCTGACGACGATGACGATGACGACCGCGATGTGACGCGACGCGACAACGACGTGCGGCCGATCGATCGGGGGCAAAACCTCGTCGAGAAAACGTGTTTCCTGCGTCGGTTTCCGCCACGAGAGGAGGTTGCATTTCGTTCCGCTGCAAAGTGGCTCCGGAAGATACGGAGCCGTGGGGATTATAGGTCGCGACGAGGATCTACCGAGGTGTATCCTCGCGTTAGTTCCGACTGCGCTGTCGGAATTTATCGACTGCTGTGGATCTTGTTTCACGAAAGTGCAGAACTCGTAACGTTAGGCGTTGAACGAAAAATATATTAAGGGAGTTACAGAGTCCTGAAAGTAGTGAAAATTAGAAAAAATTTGAAGAATTATAAAAAAAAAATTGCGAATTAATAGGAGTAGGAATTTTTTGTATTATATGTCTATTAAGTATATTTAACGATATCTTTGTGCAAAAACATTGAAAAAGATTCGTTATAAAATTTTAAACTCCTTAAACGCAAAATAACATTTTTTTTAAATCGTAATAACTTGAAACCGTTTATTTGATTAAATTGATATTTGTCACAAATGTTATGTATCATATGATCGTCTGTATTAGTTAACGGAGGTTTTCCGCAAATTTCAAAACTATTTTTCATTTATTTATTTTGCAAGCGCGAATTTCTTTTGCACAGAACAGAATTGAGATAATGTTAACCTGTTAAAATTCATCATAAAATCTAACTTTTTATACCATAATATTTTTAAATGCATTTAACGGATATATATAATAAAAAATTCATACTTCTGTTAATTAACAGTTTTTTACAACTCTCTCCAAATTTCACCTAATTTTTATTCCTGCAATCCTTTTATCTCGACGTGTATTTGTTTGACCTGTGCTTACGATGAAAAAAGGTATTTCTCGCGATTCTTTTCCCTTTTCATTTTAACTCGAGTTTGTTAACAAAATTACACGCTTATTTCGTTTTAAATGTTTTATTTCTAATATCTGATTCGCAAACAACGATATATCGTTGCCACGTTGAAGCCACTTTGCAGCGGAACGAAACGTGGGAAAAGCTTTAATTAGCGAGTTTAATAAGCTGTCTTTAATGGGGTGTACATTGAAATCAACGACACGCCGTTAATCGGCTGGATTATTGAAGAAGAATCTACTAGCGCCATGAATTTCTGCTTGCGATCACGCATACACGACGACAAAAATATGAACCTTCCACGAACAATTTACACACGGCAGTGAATACGACGATTATAACCGCAACGATGAGGAGCTTTATGCGGCCGGCGGAGCGCATTTTGCAAAGTGAAGTGCGCCGTTTAGAGTATTATGCCGTATTATGGCTCATTAAATCTGACAGATGGCGATCCCTACGTATACTGCACCCGACTTGCTCTCTGCTTCGTGTCAACGTTCGTTGCCAACTCTACTGAAGGATTTAAAGCGCCATCTTGCCCGTTTTTCACACACTTCGCGCGAAATCTAACTACTACTCAGAACTGATGATATACCAGAGACAGATGATTTCTGTAATTTACCTCGGAATAATATAACTCACTTGCACTCGTATAAATGAATAAAAAAAGAAATCGTTCCGATATCATGTAAATAAAAACCTGTAAGAGCCAAATGCCAATGTACGGGTAAAAAACACATTTATTTTTATATAAATTGCGAGATAAACGTTTCAATCAATTGTTGACTCTCTTCAATGATAACAAATTAATTTACTTAACATTACGCTAATTCTGTGTATCCATGGAAGCCTTGTCTCGCAATTTAAATAAAAATAAGTTGGTCTTCTGCCCGTACATCGGCATCTGGCTCTCACAGGCCTTTTTCGTATTATATTGCAATAAATAGTTCCATTAACCATCTTATTTCCGGTTGATCAACGCGACTGCAAATACGCTTGCATCGATTTTTTCTGACTACCAAACGAGGCCACGGCGGAAATTGTCCCGAGTATGTTGCGAGTCGTCGGTCACGGCTGCGGCGCGATCGCTATATACGCAATCCTAGGTAGATCGTCGCATATCGTCGACACGCGGAAAGGCCACGCGAATTTCGCGCACGCGATCGTGCAGTCGAAAAAACGCAATGTGCAATCGCGTACATTCGTGGTCGGAAAGGTTGTCTAGTTTTTCTTTTTTTGTAAGTTTCGGAACCTATTCGTCTTGTCCAATGAGAAAGCTCTTTTATTGAACAATAAATTCTCCCAGTATTGGATAAGAATGGTAGGTTCCTAAATTAAAAAAAAAAAAAAAGCAGTCGCGCAAAGAGACGCGAAGGCACGGTCGGTACACGAACGTATAGAGGAGACCGGGGCTAGATGTCCCACATTATAGAACTTCTCATGCAACTAATTGCTGTGACTGACTGTATAAACATGATAGAGGCAACCTTCTTCTTTGTATTAATGTCTGCCATTATCCTATTAATATATTTTGTTTTGTACACTGAGAGAAAAATTATCTAAAAATCAACAAATATTTCTTTGATGGATGCCATTAACATATTTATTTAAATTTAAATTCTCTTTATTTAAACCAAATATTGTTTACTTAAATTAAACAATATTTGATTCAGTCACGATGAAGAATATTAATACAAAATTTCGAGAAGCTCAGAAATTTACTTTGTTATTCATCAAATTGTTATTATCAAATTAGTTTTTTTCTATTTCTTAACTGTAATAGTATTCCAATTTTAATGAAAAATATTTATATTCTAAAAAGATCATTTCGCGATTTTATATCCACTATCCCTCTCAAGATAAATCCTAAAAAAAGCAAATGAGCAATATATCCCTGGGAGCATTTAGCTCCTGGTCTCCCCTACCTATTTTGGACATACTCTTTACATTGGAGACATTAGTTTTTAAAAGTGGAGCGCGCCGTCACAAGCGGGAAAAATGTCAAGTCGACGGCACAAACGTATTACAATGTCGTACGTGCACGCAGTATAGAACTGCATTTCGCAAAGTTAGCACTTTCGCACGTCTGTATCTCGACAAAAAATCAACATAGAAATGTGAAACAAATGCCAATTTTCCCGAAATCTCGCGCATTACACACTCATATACGCCCACATTTTCGTTACGACTGTGTCCAACGTGATACACGTGGTACACGCGACACATCGTGAAATGGGGATGCCCGAGCATATTTAGATACGAAAATAGAAATGTCGAAAGCTTGTCTTGCATAAAATACGAAGTAACGCCACGAGATTCTCTCATAATCCGTCATTTCCCCCCAATCACGATTTTGCGATTTTGACAATTGGATCAATAATAAGTAACATACATCGAATACTACATAAAGAATTCCTTGTTGATTGATGTGTATTTGCGAATGTTATACCAATAATTGACCGTCCGAGTTATCACGCAACTATGACTGTACTGAGTCAATATTGACTCATTATAGTAATATTAATAACCATATCAAATGTAAAAAACTTGTCACTTAATAATAGCTCGAGATAAGACCGATCGTGAAACTTTATATAGCCTTTAAAATCAGTGAGACATAAAATGAAGTAGTAAAATGGAAGTGTTTTCAGTGAAAATCAGTGAAATTTCGCGATGAAATACTTCTTTTACTTATTCAATCAAAACATTTTTACTGATTCACCTTAAGAAAGCGGGTATAGCGTGCTCTTTGAGGTACAATAAGTGAATTTTTCACTGAAATAAAGCTATAACTGATCAGCTATAACTGATAGTTACAACTGATAGTTATAATTGACGGTTCAGTTAACAGCATATCACTGCAATCAGTTAAATCTCACTGAGAGGATCAGTTAACAGGAGCGATTGTTACGGTTATTGATGCAAACACACAGTTTGCAAACGCACAGTTTGCAAACGCACGGACAGTGTGCCAGCGCATACAAATTGCATAGAAGTCGTTAATTATATACCCACAAAACATTGGATTTCGTAGAGTACACGCTACAGAAAAAAACAATTGAATCGACAAATCGTCCATCTTCAAAGAAATATTGTGTCTATTGAACAAATGACGCGTCAATGTAATAATAAATTACATTGATGTAAGTTACTGACCAAATCGCAGTCACTGAATCAATTGATAATTCATCACAGTAATCATGTAACTCATTCAATCAACCAAACGTTTGTTTGAACCCTGAATCTTGTTCGTTGAAGTAAAATTTACTCAATCATTTTTTCTCCTCATTGTATCGAATTTATGTATATTACAGACTTTGCAGTGAAATCTTACTTGCAAAGTCGGGAGAATATGAGGATATAAGGCAGAATAGTAAAGGTGGGAGTGTTAACACGGAATATCCACGAACTATCGGTGAAATGCTTCTCTCTTACTGATTCAATCTCTTACTGATCACAAACACTTTTACTGACTAATCCACTTTGAGAGAGTGGACAATGCACGCGTCAAGAAATGATTTGGTCCGTCGATAACGGCGCGATCGTGACAATAACGTGCACACGTTCGATTGGCCCGCTTAACTTGGCATCAGCCAGATTTGATAAAGATTGCAGCTGTAATTTCGCTCGTCGAAATTAATTCTGCGAGTTGTTTCGGCGATTACGCCCGCGCGCGCATCGATTACTGTGGCCAACTCGACGAATCAAATTACGAGCCATTTAAAGTTCATTAGTATAGCAGCGAGTTTCTCAATGCCGAGTACAGTTGCAGAACTAATTTGTAGCCACTGGGTCACTCGAGAGGCTCGCGCCCGATGTGCACCTGTGTGCTCATGAATACAAAGCAGCATACGCCTTTCGGGGCCGATCTCATCGGTCAAACATGCCTTGTCGCGCGTAATTAATCCTCGAACTTGCCGATTTTCTATTATCGTGATACAACGAGAGCGTGAGCAACGCAGTCTCTCTCTTGGGCCCGTCGATTCGATCAGACTCACCGCGCACAGGTGAAAGGATTTCTTCCCGTAATTCAGGGAACAACTTTATCGGGACTCGCGCTGGCAAATTACGAGGAAGGTGCTCGATTCCGGGGAGAGGATTCGTGAACCGGATCGGCGGATTCGATTAACGAGCGGGACGAAAAACTGATGCGCGCGTTTACGCACTTTCTCTCACGGCGTGTGCAACGTGGAACGACCATAAAAACGAACACGGTCGAGGAACGTGCGAGAAAACGCGAGGAGAGCGCACCGGAGGCAGAAGTCGCGCGAACGGCTTCGCGATCATACTTGCACACTTTCGCGCCCGACGATGGCTTCTCTCGCAGGGGTCGTGTGGTCGCGAAGCCGATCGCAAATCTAATCGATCGCGCGAATCTAAGGTCAATAACGGCTAGTAAAGTTTGCGATCTGTGTGTGCGATCCCGCTCCGCTCATCTCCCGTTGGCCTTCGAGCCAGGAAGCGGAGGAGGTATCTCACCACAACAAGCACAGCGGGTGTGCGCTGCGCTCTACGTGGATGCAACAATCGGCGCGTACAACCGTATGGCCGGGAGGAAACAACGGAGTCGTCGACCGACGATTATTCGCACACTCGCGCACACTTGCCGGCACACTCTCGACTTCCCGGCTGATAATTCCCCACGTCGGCACTACCTCGAGAACTCGCGCGCGAACGAGTCCTCGGGACAGCCTCGGGGACGCGGTGAAACGAGACTCTTGTCTGTCTCTTTCTCCCGATGGTTAGAGCAGCGGCTGGAGCACGATGCCGTGGCACATCGACATGAGCACGATGACGATGACGGCGGTGCGTCCACACGACACGACACGACACGGAATGGAACAGCACGGAACAGCACGGCACGGCACACACGTTCGCGAATCCCGGAGCACGTCGGACTCCGCGTGCGCTGGATGGACCACCCTCGGAGCGGTCGCGATTCTGCGACTCACCCTTCGTCTCTCGTACACCCGGCGGTCCGCCGCTTGTACGCCGCCGACGAACCACCCTGCCGGGTCTTCCCCCTGACCTCCTCCCTCTCCCCGCGGCTCGCAAGGCCCTCCACCTCCCGCTAGAGCGAGGGAGTTCGCTGGGGTGGGATCAATATGAGAGGGCGAACGCGGGAAATTCGCGCGCAGGTCCTTCTCCACCCTCGACGATGGATACACACACCGCCACACGTCCTTCCCGCGCGCGCGCCTCTCTCTTCAGCCTTCCTCATCCATCCCCCCTGTGAACCTCCTCGTCTCCTTTCGTCTGTCTCTCTCTCTCTCTCTTTCTCTGTTTCTCTCTCTCTCTGTCGACCCGGCTTACCGCGCTGTGTGTTCTCCACCCGCGCCCTCCCGCCATCCGTGCTAACGCCGCCGCTCCCGTTTTTTGCTACCCCCGTTGTGTTTCCCTTGGTGTTCGTGACCCAACTCGCGCCGTCCCCCCTTGCCGTCGCTGTCGCCGCCACCGTGAGAGAGCGAAGTCGATGTCGGCCTCGGTCGTCCCCCCTCACCTCCCCCCGCCTCTTCGACGACCCTCACCTGATCGTTCACGCACCCCCGTCGACCTACTCGCGTAGCCCTGACTCACGTACCAACACCACCACCGCACCGGCGGTTCGTCTCTGGTCGAGGATACGACCGAAGGACTGGGGCTAAGTGAATTTCTCTGCTGTCGGCCGTCTCCCCCTCGTGTGACGACGGGGATTCCCGCTTTGCTTGCTCGCGCTACCGAGGCAGCCGATACTTTCTCGTCGGACTTGTTACGGAGGGGGGACGGGAATCCTAAAATCCCCTCACTTTTTCCAATTTTCGCGGGGAACTTGGGCGCTTTTGCGTGTTGTTTCAATGTCTGTCGGGACTTTGCACCGAATTTCGCGATGTCTGGGAAACTCGGGGCGAGAGAAGGAGTGAGAGGGAGAGAAAGAGAATTCTCGGAGGGTCTGGAACGCGCACGCCAATGCCCCTCTTTACGAGCGGATCGAGAATCGCGTTAAACGAGCACGCTCGTGATCCGAGACTCGTTCTTTCCAAGTCGGCGTAAAAAACTTTAATGTACTATAAAATGTCGCGCAAACATGTGTTACCGTACGGCCGACGATAACAGAAGTGATAATAAAAAAAAAAAAGAAAGAGGATAAGAGAAATTATAAATCATATATTATGTATGTGAGAAAAAAAATCTATAAAGTAAAATATATTTATTCAATGAGTGCTTTAATAACATATTTTCTGAAATCTAAATTCTCTTATTTAAATGCAATAAACAATTGTTTTCGTGAGAAGCTAAAATTCGAAGAAAACATTTAAAAAATATTTTTTATCGGTACAAGTAAATGTTATTAGTATTCAGCGAGTAAATATCTTTTACTTCTTAGATATTTTTTCTCTCAGTGCATATCTAGTCGAGATGTTGGTTCGATATTAATTTTGCGCTGATATTATATCCATCTTTAAAAAAGTAACGAAAGAAAGTAATCATAATTTCAAATAAGAAAGAATTAACGAAAATTTTCGAAATATAATACCGTATTGTTTTACTTGAATGCTACAAGTCAAGTAGCTGCTTTTACCCTGCATGTAAAAACTTATAAAAGCAATTATTTCCAAGAATTGTTCAGTGCTCAATTGTCTCAATATTTTCCACGTATATTCTTTATCCATAATTCTACAATAAGCAATGTGCATTAATTATATAATTTAATTACAAATAGAATATATAATTTAATTACAAATAGAATATGTGAGAGAAGTAAGTATTAAATACTTAATATGGATATTAAACAATGATATTGATGAGTAAGTAAACAAATAAACTATCTTTGTTCACAATCCCTTCATTATTCTCTCTTATTAACGTTGGGAATTCCCATAAGATTTGAGTATACAAAAGAAGAAAGGAGAAAGAAGTTGCGAAGTCAAAGACAGTTGAGTAAATATTAAGGATTTAAGTTTATGCTGCAATTCTAAACAAAATCGTAAGTTTCGTAACTTGTTCTCGTAAAATTCGTCAGAACTTATGAGTAGATTTACAAGTCTATGCAATATCATATGTCGTACAATTACTTGTAAGTATCGTAAATTACATGAAATCGTAGATATTTACAATTGTATGACATATGATATTGCATAGACTTATAAATCTACTCATAAGTTCTGATGAATTTTACGAGAACAAGTTACGACTTATGATTCTGCTTAGAATTGCAGCTAATATAGGTTTAAATTCAATACCGTAACAAAGCTAAAAACAAAATAAAAGCAACATGAGCAGATTTAGAAGTTTTGTTTCCAAAGAATATTATTAGAAAAACAGATCTTAACACTTGCAAAATTTAGACCGGTGTCTACAGTTGTAAATTATTTATGATCATCTGATTAAGGACATAATTAATTACGAATTCGCCATTATTCGGTTATTCAGGTCGATATTTCTTGTTGAAATAAACGTCATTTAAAGCGAATAATCAAGATTCTAAGAAGTTATGATTACTTATGAAACGATGACAGATTATGAATATCGGTCTTAGATAATAGATTCTAAATTCCGAATCGAGATATCCACTTACTCTCGACGAGCACATCAAATGCCCGTCTAAATTGGAATCGTCTTGCGCGAGAAATAATTGAACACACTTGGAAATATATGATGTACAGCCGTCTGTGATCTGCATCTTGGTTGCTACGTGATTCTAGACATTCACTGACACTCGCGTGATTCGATCAGAGAAATTAGCGCGATGTCGACCACTCAAAAAATGTGGTCTTAGCAAAAATTTAAATACGACAAATTTAGCTAAGAGATGGATAAATGAGTAGCAAACACTGCTATCTAGGCTATTTGTGTACGAAATTTAGCAAGAGAGTCTGTGGCACCCACCCAGATTAAAGCCTCTTACATAAATTGACTGCCAAAGACAAAAAGAACAACGATAAGTGAACGTATAATCTTCTCCCCCCTAAATTTGCTTGCTAGACATTGCTAGAACGTTGCTACTGTAAATTCTATGTACTACAGACGATTTTTTAACAGATACAGAAAACAGCGATAAATTTTAACTGTGACAGTTAGTATTCTATCTGGTCCAACGAAACGTTTTTTTGAGTAACGAGAGAGTGCGATGAAATGTTTCAATTACCGACGAAATGTCCCATCATCCGGGGGGAGATGTAAATAACGACACAACGTACTCCGCTTCGCGGTATGTGCGTCACTCGCCGGCTCAAGACGAGTAATGACGTAGTCACGGACAAGTGCGCGACGTGCGACAATACCAAAACAGTCGGCAGGTTTGGAAAGTCACCTGCCGCGAGTCGCCAACAGTCGTCGCTCGCAAACAATGACGCGTGTGTGTATACGGTGGCCGAAAAATCGCGACGGTTAATGTTCTCAAAATATTATGAACTTTCGAATTATCAGATTATCAGCAGGTTGCACTCCTGGTGTGTATCGAAAATATACTTCAGTATTAACAACATTCGATGACTATCGTCGATTAAGGAGCAATCATTAAGGGAATGCTAAAATTGAAAACTTTACCAACAGAATACTGACATTTTTCTGTAAAGCTTACGTCGTATCAGTTGTACAGAATTATAAATGCTTTAATGAAAGTACGTGCAAAAATAAATATATTGCTCAATATATGACGAAAAAAATTTTTAATGTAAAATCTCAAGAGCTATCAGTTAGTGTAATATTTGTCTAATTTAAAAGTTCTGTAGTTTGTATATACTGAAAATGTGGATGCTCCAAACAGACAAATTTTGGAGAACATTGCTATACCTTTGCATCTGAATTCTGAAGCTTAAGAATATCGAAAAAGTTTGTAAAAAGATTTCTACACATGTGCGTAGTTAGGTTACCTACTGAATATGGTAAAACAAAGGAACATACAATTACGTAAGATCTATGGCCCGTATTAATAGTCGTTACTTGAAACTTGCTTCAGATGACACTCAAATTTTAATTTAGAATTAGACCTGAGTTTGTCAGCTAAATCGCGATTGCAAATATAATGTCATGTGTATTATATAATTCAAACTCTTATCTAACTTAAAATTCAGATTTGAGTGTTTCATATAGGACAAGTTTCAAGTAACGACTATTAATACGAGCCTACAAAAAATATGAAAAAGATAGCATGATGGTGTTAGACGGTCGTCTCTACGATATTTTTCGAGTTCGGCTTCAGCGTCCCCTTAATTAACGCCGCGTTATTCTTCATACTTTCGCGTAGCATCATAGAATACTTAATCACGACGATAACAATCAGGAGCTGATTGCAGGACGCAGAATATAACAGCAGTCGGCGACGAGGTTTGTTATTTGATTTTGTCAAGTTTACTGCTTGAAGCTACTCGCTTCTCATAAATCAAGATAGTCGAGGGACCAGAAGCCTTAATGTGGAACCAAAATTCTGACCCAAGTAAACTCACGAGGCGCGTTACGAAGCTTCCGAGTTTACAGTCGTTCCCCTTTTAATCGACATCGTCTCATATCGGCCGTTCGCTCTCTTAGAAACTGTGTAGCAATGTTTTTTTCGTCGGCGGAAGTATAGGTTCGCGCGATAAATGAATTTTTCCGCTAGATCCCGTGGGAACGCCTTGACGAACGCTTGTCGATTAGCCGCGCTGCATACAAAATCGATAACTCGCTTACACGCTTCGGCTTTCCGCACGGAGCTTTCGAAACTGTGGTAGGTGAGACCGGGTCTAGTCGTCACGCTTTTTACGTACTGATAAATAAAATATATGCAAAATATATGTATTTTTTTAATATTATTTTCGAATGAGAAAATAATTCAGCACAAATTTAAAATACTTCGATTGAAATCTTGGCTAAAGAAATTTAAAATGGTTCGTGTCTGAGCTATGCCGATTTTGTTGAAATTTTAATTAAAATTGCTAGATTTTTCTCGATTTGGTCGAGATTCGAACCATTTTGATGAATTTAGTACAGATTTAAAATATTTCGGTTGGAATCTCGGCTAAAGAAATTTAGAATGGTTCGTGTCTCAGCTATTATGCCGATTTTATTAAAATTTTAATTAAAATTGCCCGATTTCTCTTTGTTTGGCCGAGATTCGAACCATTTTTAACTAATTTAGCACAGATTTAAAATATTTCGGTTGGAACCTCGGCTAAAGAAATTTAGAATGATTTGTGTCTCAACTATGCCGATTTTGTTAAAATTATTTAACTATATCTTGTATTCAATTTTATTTCTTATGTATTTTTGTTGCGCTTGTTGATGGTAGGAATAAGAACATTAAAAAGCTATAAACCGGATATGAATATCAGAAAGAGTGTCAGGAAAAGTATCAGAAAGAATATCAGAAAGAGTATAAGAACAACTGCTTTCTTAGTATCTATTGTAAAAAAGAAATCTTAGCTTAAAATGTTATAACGTTGAATTGTGCTCAACAAGCTAGAAATTTGCTGAATCAACCAAACTATTTCTCTCCCTGTAACGATACCGATGAACTGGTTTGCATGCATCTGGGATATAAAGTTTATTCACAGAGAAATAAACTTTATTTCACAGAAAATAAACTTTACATCTCACAAATAAATGTTCAAGTGCTTCTTCACAGTGTACTCACCGCCATGAGTATTTTCTAAGCGCCGTGAGAGAAAAAATACTTGAAAATTTCAATCAAAAACATTTTACTAATTCATTTTAAGAGAGAAATTGGCTTTTTCTCAGCAAATGGAGCAAGGATTCGCTCTTGCGCACCGCCATCGACCCGAAGAAAACACACTTCCAATTCGCCGTTCGAGCCGGAAAATTGGCTACTTACCTGCGCGTTTGTTTTGCGTCCAATCGGAGCTGACTCGTTTGTTCATGGGACTTGGCGTAGAAGCGCCTTTAATTGATCGCTTCCGCCGGGAGCCGGAAGAAATAACGGAGGCTGCACCGTGGGTGTATATCGCGCGTATCGATCTCGCAGCACGACGCGACCGAGTGTAACGCAGTCGAAAGACGGATGTATCGATGACATTGGCGCACGAATGCGCTCGACGGAGCGCGTTTCCACGGTATGTGCCGGATGTTCTCACGGAGAATCGCGAAAAAGACGTACTCGTCCTTGAAAACCTGCTCCGAAATCGTCAGGTTGTTTCAATGCAACAGTTAGTGTGACGGATAACCGGCGAATCAGTAAAAAATATTGAATCTGATTGAATCAGTACACTGAGAAAAAAAATATTAGCAAATTTATCTGTAGGATACAAAGTTTATTTCAGCGAAATAAACTTTATACCCCACAAAGAAATTTTCAAATATTTTTTTTCTCAATGTGGAAGGATCATTCGTCACCGACGATCATACTGAGAAAAAAATATCTGAAAATTTATTTGAAGAATATAAAATTTATTTCTTTAAAATAGACTCTTATTCCATAAATAAATTTTCGAGTATTTTTTTCTCATTACGGTGAGTACACTGAGAAAAGACACTTGAGCATTTATATGTGCAATATAAAGTTTATTTCTGTGAGATAAAGTTTCCTGTGAATAAACTTTATATCCCGTAAATATAAATTTTCAAATATTTTTTTCTCAATGTTTTCTAGTGAAAACGCTCCCCAGACTTTGCTGCTCCATCTCATTTCTCACTGATTTTCAACACCGAAAAAACTATTGCAAAATCTGTCAAATTCGTTATAAACTATATCGAATTCAACTTTTGTAACGATGATTAACAACTTTCATGCGCTTTGTGTGCGAAGATACTATCTATGTTGACAAAATGCATCACAAAGGATAATGAGGATATAGTCGCTACTATTAACCGATTCCTTCAGCGAAATTTGACAGATAACAGTGCTACACTTCTAACTGAACCCCATCAACTGTGTACTATACAACACGTACTATACAACACGTTGCAGTGAAGAATGCACTGATCGTACTTTGGAGAGTGGCGCTGCCGCGTTCGAGTATCCACGCTGTGAACTTTGAACTGTGAACTTTCGCGTAAAATAGAGCACCGTCCGGGATTGCCGGGATCTCTCGGGACACGGAGGATACATGCGACGATATTGTTTGCGAATGACTCCCACAGCTGTCCGGCTCGTCAACGTTATTATACCTACGCGCCGGTGTGCATCAGTACGTGGGCGTTACGGGAACTATCGGTCCAATCGAATTACATCAAAATGCGTTCGAAATGTCACCAACGCTGTTTATAATTTGTTGCCGTTAACGCGCCCTTCCGTCACATTCGATCGGCTAAATAAAGAAAAACGGCGACCCACGCGCGACTTTGGTGAGACAATGAGTGTGTTATTTCGCGGCGTTATCTCCTCTTTCTCTCCGACTCCACCGAACTTCCCGTTGTCCCTCTAAATCCCTTATTATCGTAGACGTCTCGAGTTTCATTCGTGAAACGTTACGCGGCCCACGGAAAAACAGTCGTGAACATGAAAAGGGTCGATCCACCCGTTCGCGCCGAGTCGATTATCTGATTATATACGGCGCACCGGTCGTCGCCATGCCCACTTGTAATCTCGTACGAATTGCCCAGGGAAAAAGAAAGAAAAAAAAAAGTGGAAAAAGAGAAACAAAAGAAAAAGGTCCGATTGCGTGGTCTGCCTTCTCGTCGAAACGGACAGGCGACACGACCCGGCACGGTGCATCTGACGTGCCGTTGATTATTGATGGCGTGCAACCGTGTAAGTATCGGGCCGTGGGGTGCCGTAGACACAAAGAAACGCTTCATCCTTGCATCGGCGTCGAATTACATCCTCTCGCGCACGTCGCTACGATCGCACTTCCGCCCCTTGTCACGTAATCATTTGCGAGTGCCTCGCAGACGCAAAGTACGCGACGCCGTTCTCGCGGATCTATGATCGTACGACTCAAGCGCGGCTCATAATTCGAGTGTTGAATTGCGTAATGCAAGAAAAAGACAGACAGAGGGAGAGAAAGAGAGAGGGAGAGGGAGGAAGGGAGGAGCGGGATGGCTTTTGAATGGTCGCGATATATCAACGCTACTTTGTATAGATCAGCCTCAGAGTGGAACTTGATATTCGCTCTCGTGACTTGACCTATGAGAGATCACAATCGCCGCCTTCATACTTGCGCGCGATTGTCTGGTCTGTGTAATTTTTTTCGAAAGCCGTCCGTGCGAGGAAGTGAAGCCATTAAAGTGCGACTTGCCTTATGAAGTTGTGACTGTTTTCTCCGCGTTAAGCTCGCGGAAGTTACTTCCCGCTAACGAATACGAAGGGTGGTTGACTGCTGTACGCGCGACGCATTGGTACAAGGGACGGCCTCGTTGAAACAGCTTCTATCAGCCCGGAGTCTCTTATCAAACTGCCGCGTATTAGTCGACATTATGTCGTTACGTCCTACTCTCGCGGAGTTCCCTCGAATTGAAGCACCCGTACTTACGGCGCAGTAAAAGCGGAAACTGGAGCGCCAAGCGTCTCAAATGAGTTCTATGAAGGTATTAAAGTCTAAGCATTGGAAACGTCGAATCTCCGTGTCGGGCTTGGAAATAGCGGTGCAACAGCGCTCTCGTATATGATATAACGAGATCACCGGTCGCGAGCGCGGTTCATTCGGACGGATTTAACGTGCTCGAGTGTCGTTCACCTATAATACGATAATCGTGCTCATATCGCGTAAACATCGCGCGACACACCGCAGACGTATAAAATAACGATTATCCTTGCATAATCGTACCAACATTTACAGTAGACGGAGAAATAATTAACTGAACACTAAACCTAAACATTATGGCTAACAGAAATTCAACAACTATGAATTAATTTCGGTCGACAAACGTCGACACTAAGAGAGAGAGAGAGAGAGAGAGAGAGAGAGAGAGGGAGAGAGAGAGAAATGTTGCTAGCGAGAATAATAATTTTTTGAGGGAGGAGATAGCTCGAATTTAATCCCATAATTTTCATCAGTTTGATTCGTGTAATTTGTGTAATGTTATGGTATCCTGATAAATAAATAACACAACATATCGAATATCATTTATACAGACCGGATTATTGAATTGGTTCATCCTGATCAGAACTATGCACTGATAATAACCTAACATCAAAACTGGATAATATTACCACACACTTTAGTGAAGTAATTTTGATTAAACGTACTAGTATATATTACCAAATATATTAGTATATATTATATAGTATATATTACCATATATATTAGTATACCAAACAATATATTAAAACCGTAAAACTATATTATTTAATATAGTTTGTTTAGCAATGCTTAAATTTCCAAAATAACTTTGGTAAAAATAGAACTGTTTAGTAATTATTAACAAATTATTTGGTATTATTTACCAAACCAATAAATCAGTCGTTATCGTCATTTGCGTATCGCAAATATTTGTTATACAATTATACAATAATTAAACAATATTATAATGCGTTATACAAATTTCTCGCAAATTACGCGTTACGTAGTGATTCTTCCGAGTGAACTCTCACGCCCGCTCTCGAGGCGAGCGAATGCTGAATGCTAATTTACGAGAGGTTGCCAGGGATTTTTAGATGCGCGACGGAGTCTGCATTACAGTTAAATCGTCCGAGCGGTTGTCCGAGCATTTAGTATGGCTACGCATGGCGACTCGGCGAGAAGGAGAGAGAGAGAGAGAGAGAGATAAGGTAGCCAATTCTAGCCGGGAATCTAAATCTTAACCGGTGCGCACACACCGTCGCATGCAGCTCTGAGAATCGTATACCCGCATTCCCGCGAACGGATAGACTGCGTGATTTAAGCATCGAGTCCCCCGTTTGCGTGCCCCCTCCCCGTCCCTCCCCTGCACGACGGCGAGTTACATTTTCATGAGTGTAGTGTATTAACGCGAGCCACCGGTCGCGGATAAATATTTATGTTGCGCAATTATGCTCATCTGCATTGTGGAACCTGACGACCCGCATCCATGAAAAAATAATCCCTTCCTCCCACCCTTCTGTCAGAGCCCGTTTCAATGTTTGTGCGAACAAGCGGTGTGTTCATTGCGTTGGATCGCAAAGTAATTTCGGAAAATAAACGTAGGATGAAGTAGCAACGCCTAGACACGTACCCAACTTTGGGCACTCTTATTGTTTTCAACTGAAGATTTAGTTGCAATATAGTTTGTTAAACTATACACATTACAATCCTATACCGAGAGAAATTACTAATAAAATTAACAAACGGATATTTCCGATCAAAATACGACGAATGGATACTGCATTCAAGTAAATGTACTTCAAGTATTTGTTTCGAGTATTTCATAAGTTTATACACCCGTAAATCCATTACAAGCGTTAAATTTAGTCAAAACTGAATAACCATCTATTATACATCTATTATACATCTATTATACATCTATCAACATTAATATTATAATTTCCTACTCAACGATGCAATTGTTATATGATATCAATTATTGTGTTATATTGCATTTACATTGTTAAATAGAAAATCACAACATTTATATTATATTACTGACAGTGAACTGAAAATACGTACTAAATCTTTAGCATTTCCATCAAGAATATTACATTAAAATAAAAATTCGACTTACTACATAGGGTAGAGCCAACTTTTTCTTCGATGAGGTTCTACAATATTCTTATAAAAGTTGTGTGAGCTTTTTTCAAATCATCCAATGAGAAATATTGGTTTATAATTTTTTAATCGGTTCATCCGATAAAATGCCATTGTGATCAGAAGTATCCGATAAAATTTAATCGGATATCCCGATCAGAAATAAAAATTGATCGAAAATAAAAATTGATCGGAAATATCCGTTTGTTAATTTTTTATCGGATAATTTCTCTCAATGTACTTTTGTCCTAATTAGATCGTCTTACCGTTAGGTCGTAATTCTGTGGAATAATGCGAATTCGGGGACACGCCTGTGTGCGACTGGTCGGAAGCGAAATTCGATTTTCACTACCACGCGAAAAAAATATCAGTGCTGTCATCTTCACGATGCAATTTCCCGACTACGTGACTGTCAGCAACGTCGGTAAAGCGGGACTCGAGTAGTCGATAACAGAGCGAAGCGTCGCAGAAACCTACTGAACCCACGGCAGTGAAAGGCTCGGTCTTCAGAGCCTTACCTTGCGCAAAAAATTTACATACAAGCAATAAGGCAGAAATAATTGTTTAAATATTGCCGTAAAAGAGTCGACCGCGAGTCTGTCCACCAGAGGAAAATTAGTTTCCCGTAAAACCGACGTTTCGCTCAAAATTGCACAAGAAATACTCCCATATCCGGGTACATTTTCACGGGATTAACGCCTGTCGGATTCTCCTTTTATAGGATAACTCCTGTTGCAAATAAAGTGCGATAAAATGCTTTTTCCATGTAAAGTGAATTTACACGTGCATCCGTTGTGGACACGAATCTGAGTTCGGATGGATGCATCTGGCGTTAGACGCAGAAAAAAAGTTTAGTTGGATTGAACGAATTTCTCGTAAAATATGAATCCGAAATTCCATTTGAAGTCACCAGATTGGCCACGATTAACTTGAACAGAATTCTGGCAACATCAACCGGAATCTTTTGATTCATAGGTTTTCTCACCAAAAAAATTTGCTTAACCCAGCCAAACTTCTTTTTCCGTACGCGCGCCGCAAAACGCGAGAGCTTTTGTCCCGCGCGACGTATCAAGTGAAGGAAGACGCTGGATTTGCGGTTTAACAACCGGAACTCGGGGTAGCCTCGTTTGTCAGTTCATTAGTGCGTTAACCGCACTTGAAAAAGTGCCTGAAGAATCGCTCGCGCGCGAGATGCTGTTTCGATCAGGCTGCACGGCGGCTTCTACAATGTAGCCTTCTCTCGCCGCGGCGAACGCAATAATCTTATTTGATCGCGAAGGGGGAGCTCGGGTAAAAATATGAGAAATACACTGTATCGTCCGCAGCGATTCTCAACCGCGGCGCCCGAGGGTGTCACGAGCATCTCTCGGATACGACGGTTGCCGTATCGAAAAGCATGCGTTAAACGCGGATATTGTTTCGTCGAGCGGATCAATTTTTCTTCGCGTCGCTGATACGCTCGTTAGCGCTTCTCCGCGTGGAAACATACACGTGCGCGTTTCTCTTTTTCTCTTTTTTTAATTGTGATTAAGGTAGTTGTCTCATAAACCAATTGTTTTAGGAAGGAACTTTCCAAATCTTAATAGTACACACACATTAATCAAAATACGACTGATATATGTATTATATGTATGTGCAATTATTAGAAAAAGGTTGAGTATGCCAAAACTGAGGCTATTGAAGTCAAAGCAAGCACTATTTACGCGTATCACAGATACGAAAATAACTTTTGATATCGTGTTTTCAATTCTAGCAACCAAATTACTTTTGCGGCTTTAACGAAAAACAAGAGGATAAAAGAGACTTGTGGAAATATTGTAAACAAATTGAAAGATCTTTGATCATCTGGTTTTCAAGAAATTAATATGTAAAATACACAATTTTTGAAGTATATAACAGCTAACCTGTAATGATTTTATGATACTTTATACGCTATATTTCTTTTAGTGTATCTTGGTACTCCTGGTTGATTTCTATTGAAATTTCTGAATCGTTCACATTTTACCGAAAATTCAATTAACTATTTTTTTCTTTTTGTGATAATAGGCTTTTCTAAAATTTGTGATGCGTATATTTTTAACACTATATTATAAAGAAGATATTTTTTTCTTAAAGATTATCCTAAAGATAAAGATAATTAGTTAAAAAAAAAATAGTAAACTGAACAATCGTTTTTTTTAGAAGTAGAATGATATTTTTCTGTATGCAAAAAGTTGGATTTCGTACAATGTAAAATGAATTTGTGTACTACGAGCTTTGTAATGAAATCTTACTTCCACTGGAACCCTAATCAATAAGATATAAAACGTAACAATAAAGTGGCGGGGTTTTCACTGAAAATCGGCGAATATTCACTGATTGTCGGTGAAATATTCCTTTTACTGATACAATCGGTAACATTTACAGAAATATCTTAACTAATTGTACTAACGACACGTACCTAGATATATTGAAATACGTGTCATTAGATTTTAGTCAATTTTAGTCTTTAATACGTAACATTAGTACTTTTGCTTTAAGGGGCGTCTACATTGGAAGTAAGCGGTAAGAAGTAGGAAGTAAGAATAAGAAATTGACCAATCATAGTTGATTATTCTTCTCATATTCGACTGTGGTTGGTCAATTCCTTACTCTTACTTCCTACTTCTTACTACTTACTTCCAATGTAGACGCCCCTTTAGAGATTGCTGATAAAATATTTTTTTTATCGATTTAATCAGAAACATTTTTTACCGACTCACCTTAAGAGAGCACCTAATTCTGAATCAACTCTTATTGTTTGGTCTTTAAATACGAATATTTAAACTTTTAGCATAGAATATATGTACGTACATTTTGTTATATTTAATATGTACGTACATTGACAGTTTAAATATTCGCATTTAAAAACAATAAAAAACATTTATATGTCATCGTGAAGCACGTGTTCTGGCACGGGCACTTTTACCTTACATCGTGACTGAATTTTAGGGACTGTCCTAGCACACATAGAGCGCGCGCGTGTGCGGATGCAAACCGGAATCCGCTTGTTTGCTCACGCGTTATCTCGCAGACATAGAGTAATGCCATGTGCCCGGATCCGGTTTGGTACCGAAACGCATGCGACCGCCATCTGTGTTGACAAAAAAGAAATTTCATTTCGGGGAACGCGCGTGACGCGCAGCGGAAAGGGAAGCGGCAGCGATCTCGCGGAGTCGCCGTGTCTCCCGCACGTTGCATCCTCTAATCAATTCCGTGTCGCTGCTTTCAGCTCCGCCGACGACTTCGTGATAAACGATTTCGTCCGTCCCTCCGATATCGGCCGGCCGGCTCGAAGTCGCGCCGCGACGACGTAAAAGGCACCGTTACAATTAGCGTTCGCAGGGAGCAATTTCAGATCAGCGCCCGCAGGACAGATAGATAGATAGATAGATAGATAGAGAGAGAGAGAGAGAGAGAGAGAGAGAGAGAGAGAGAGACAACCCGGCTTTATCGCATACCTCGATCGGACGGCGCGGCGCGAGGAGGTGAAGGCAGATAAATTTCGCTTAATGAAATATCATTAAATCGTGACCGGACCGTCGTTAGGTGCTATCTCAAAACTTTTACGGCACGAATAAACGCGAAAGTTGTTGAGGAAAAGAATATTTATGGCGATGCGCGTCCGCGCGGGTGCAACCTTTCGGGCACGGCCGATGGGCAACGTCCGTTCTCGCTCGCGCGTGCACAGGGCAAGGAGAGAGGCGCATGAGAGAGGGAGGGAGGGAGAAGGAAGAGAAAAGAGAAGAGGAGAAGCGAAAAGAAAAGGAGGCTGCAACGATTGCAAATTTATTCGACGCGTTCCGAGGCGGACTCGGTCTCTCGCGCGGTATCACCTCACGCGAGATGACACGACGATATCGCCGAAATGCGAAAGTGAAATACTTCGCGAAGTACCGCTCCGAAAATAGCTCTCGATTCCTCGCTGCAGTCCGCTATTGTGAAATCGCTTCTCGTGACGCAACGACGAAGAGAGTGCGTGCACGCGCACGTATTACGCACGGCAAAGCTTACGCGTACTCTCTCTTTTCCTCCCCTTCTCTTTCTCTCTCTCTCTCTCTCTCTCTCTCTCTCTCTCTCTCTCTCTTCTCTCTTCTCTCTCTAAAGTACAGTTTATTTTCACTGAAACGCACTGCTCTCGCAACTGGTGGTTCAGTTATGAGTATGCAAGATAACACCGCAATCAGAGGGATCTCGCTGGAAGGATCAGTTGACTGTATTCAGTTGATAGTAGTGACTGTTATAATTAATGCAACGGACACAGAGTGTCATTGCACGCAAAGCCGGCGTGGAAGCCGTTAACTCCACAGACGCACAAAGTTTTGAAGATGGTATGGTGTGTAATGAGTTTGTACAACGGGGGAGAGAGAAAGAGAGAGAGAGAGAGAGAGAATAATTGTTTTTAATTATATTTATAAGATGAGTATACTATATTGACTTAATCATTAAATTTATATTATACGGTAATCTCACTTTTTCCATATATATTGATGCAGCAACAAATTTACTAAAGGTTACACTCAGATTGTCATACTGCAGTTTATATATTGTTTTGAGCAACTTTTGATCATTTTTTTAGTATTTCTTTCGTATTTTCATTTCGTCCATTCTGTGTGGTAAATATGAGTACTACACAAACTATTTATAGAGCAATTTTCGACTGGTAAAATTGCTGCCAAATTCATAAATTATATCTGTCTCTCTGGAGTTACTTTCACTAATCAAAATTATAATAAGACAGAGCAAAGTGGGAGTGTTTCCATTGAAAATCAATAAATATTCATTGTTGATTCAATGAAAAAGATTTCTTTCACTGATTCACTTTGAAAAGAGAATATCTCACATCCTTGCAAAGTAAGCAACCGCGAAATACACCGTCAAGTTCGCCCGTCCGAGATATATCCGTCTCGGAAATCCGTAATAGCGGGAAGAGACGATCGCCACGAATTGAATAACTCCCATGTCGAAAGTGGATGAGCCGGGCGCAAAGCGGAGCACAAAAGGGGCCTCATCGTAGCCAGCGGGAGGAACGTCGCGCAAGAGCGGGCCACGATGGCTCAAATGGCCCGTATTTCAATAATGATAAATCACCCCAGTTCGACGCACCGACAGACATGGCCGGGCTTGAAGATCTCACCGTAAGATATCACCGTCAGGGGGTCTATCTCGTGGCTTCTATCTTATATCGTCCCCTCCCTTCTGAACCCTACAGGACGCCTCAAAAGATTGAGCGGCCTTCTCACGGTCGCCCTCACACACCTCCTTCGACACGAATTTCCTATTGTTAACGAGGCGTCCTTCCTATCCGCTCGTCACGGATTAAACCAGGCTTCTCTTTTTTATCACGTCGACGGTGACACGAGGAACGCTCCATTCAGCCCTCGTTCGAACGACACTAGACACGATTTAAATGATAGCCCTATATCGCGTTATCTATTATCCACCTCGAATATTTTTTGCTCACGTCACGACACACAAGAGAGATATATTAGATCGTGTAATAAGTCATTCCGGGTTTTTCAGGCAAAATGAAACGACTGTACGTTCATGTCGTTATGACTTTAGGGAACAATGTCCGTGAAGAATGAGAGAGGAAGTGTTACATGAATTTATTACACAACCCAATATATAACGCGCGAGACAACAAGGACGACGTACCGGAAGGGTTTTCAGAAAACGCACCGAAGTAAACTCGCGCGATAAGTTGACACTTACTACGCACGTGACAGAGGGCTTACTTTTATCGCGCGCGCGCGTGCGCTTCTTGCAATATCATTTGTAATAATTTCCATCCTTCTGCTATTACCCGCGCGCTATGACGACAACGACGACGAGGACGACGACGAGGACGACGAGGACTCATTCATTCCTATCGGGCTATCCTACGTGCTTCCACGTCGCGTTCATGCCCAGATGCGTGGCACGTAAAGAAATCACGTGAAGATAACTCCTACACGGAGATATTGTGTTGTGATATACGCCCGGATGCCGAAGTATTACTCACCTCGGACGGGCAACGCGTACGTGTGAGTTTGTTCACGGGCTCGAAAGCACGAAAGCAATGAATACAGGATGCGGGATCGATTCGAACGACGGATTAAGTGCGCTCGAGATCGCGGCTGTGAGCGGAGAAGAGAAGGATTCGATGCGCACACCAGGGTTCGCTGCACGATCCTGACTCGAAGACGGGCGGCATTCATCGGCCGCTCGTGGCGTTTTCATGTTTCATAAGGACCACGATCCTTGAGTATAACGAAAAGATCCTCGCGCTTGCACGAAATTGAAAACTGCAATTGCCAGTGGGATTGTTATCGGTTCAAAATGAGCTCGACTATGCATCTCGCGAAAGAGATGGAAAATCGAGAGCGATCGTCGAGCATGTCAATCTTGTTTTCTCTAGCATAGAAATTTCCCGAGACTTTCCCGAGATGCAGCATTTATTCTGATTAGAATGCCCAGATTCATTCCAAAACTAAGATTTTGTTAAGAAGTTTGAAAAAAATGTATATTTTCTTATTTGGCAAGTACTAAAGGAAACATTGGGAAAATTGTCTTCAAGTATTTTGTTCAACCTCTTTTTGGAATAAATTATAAATGTCTTGTATACAAAAAAATAATATATATTTTACGATTTAACTGATACTGGTTTTGAAGATAGCGAAAACATATTTTTAATAAAATTATATATATAATATTTTAATCTATACTGAGGTGTATAAAATGTATAATTTTAATATTTATGGTGTTAAATATCAATTACACACAAAATATTCATAACGTAATATGTTAAATTAACACACGGTAAAAATTGCTAAAAATTTAACAGAAAAACGTTTTCAAGAATATTTTAAAACAAATACGTTTAATATAAAATCGTTTAATACAAAATGTTTTTTACTGCGTGGGAAATTTTTATGCGGGTTTTTATTATTCCTTTCTCCTCTCTTCCTCTCTCTTTCTCTTTCTCTTTCTCTCTCGTCGGCCGGTTCTCGTTCTATTTTCGACGCAGCGCCAAACGCGATTATTTCCTCCCCACATCTCGTATCCGCGGTGAGTGTTTCCGACATACGGCAGCCGCATACCCGATGATGCGCTCTTTTCTCTCGCCTCGCAGTCATCTCCGCTTCTGTCGCGGCCTTTCGCACGTCATCATGAGTCGTCTACTAAGCACATCGGGCTTCGCGTCTCACATACGCGATACGCAATTTAGCGAACGTCGACGAAACTACAACAGCGGCTGAATCGGAGAAATTGCAGGAGGATTTCTTTCGCGGCTCTGCCCGACGATGGTTTCCTGAATTATTCGCGTATTGCGAAATTACGGGAAACGCAGACACGCGAGGATTCCTCCGCGCGGCGGAGGGCTCTTCCTCTCACCGCGCTTCGCGCAAAAGTCGCTCGCGTTACCCTGTCGCTGCGCGCGGCTTCGATTATCGTCGTTACACTTCGGTATTCGCGTCCACGACTATCGCGGGCGACGCGAGAGTGGCGCGTTTTACGTTGTTCCCCTTTCGCGATCCCGCCGGGGTGTCATTACGGTACAGTTTATGTAATTCTATGAAATCTTCACGGTCGCGCGTCCGCGGCTTGCTCATTTCGCCGTACTCGAAATCATATAAATTTAACGTCACATTCTTGACCACGTATAAACACCACCGGCAATTTGCCGTCCGCAGACGAGTAATCTGCGTGCCTTTCAGCGCCAGCGAAAATACCCTCCCGCCCCCGTCCGAGCCGGATGCGTAGGTTACGCGTCCCTGACCTAGGACGTCTCGATTTTGTAGAGCTAAAGTAAGTCGGCGCCGACGAGCGTGTCTCGATCGAAAAAGAAAAAAAAATACGAGAGAAAGTTTGGCGTGACAGCGGTCACCACGTCGTAAGAATCGATATGTTAGTAGAGTTTCTCGCACGATTGGAAAATGAGAAACACCGAGAAAAAAAATGATGAATTTCGCCCGAAAATTATAGTCATTTTTGGCACCAACTATATCTTCTTGCTGTTGTTAACAAAAAGTATCAGTAGCAATATGCACGTAAGATTATCATCATTAAACTATAGAATAACATTTATTACAAAAACAATCCCCCTGACAAGATGCCATTTCCTATAATCCTATATTCTAAGCGAAACCTTCTATTGAAAGAGCATTTCTCCTCTAATGAAGAAGAATAATACTGTTTAATTAAAATTTATTTTTAGAGAAAATCTCTTATAGCAATGTATAAAAAAATTCTGCATGGAAAAAAATTTGATTGGATTAAATGTCTGGTAAAATACAACCAGAATATTTGGTAAAATATAAGAAGTTTGAAAAAAATGTATATTTCCTTATTAGGCAAGTACTAAAGGAAACATTGGGAAAATTGTCTTCAAGTATTTTGTTCAACCTCTTTTTGGAATAAATTATAAATGTCTTGTATAAAAAAAAATAATATATATTTTACGATTTAACTGATACTGGTTTTGAAGATAGCGAAAACATATTTTTAATAAAATTATATATATAATATTTTAATCTATACTGAGGTGTATAAAATGTGTAATTAAAAATATAATGTGTAATTAAAAATATAATCAAAATTCTGCTTAAGTTGATATGTTTACTATCGCGGGTTATCTGGGGAATTCTCTCCATAGGCCACATTACACTTGTTTTCATGTAATTGTATAAAACTGATTTGTTTTGTACGCAGATATACAAAGAAAAATTCCTGGAAATGAATTTTTGGTTCGTTCATATTTCATCAGAAATTTAATTCAATCAAATTCTTTTTCTCGTGCGCTGAAGTTGAAATAATATTTTCTGGGCACTACACACGATCATGGTTACAAAAGCCAAACACTGTTCTCTCAGTGAAGAGAGAAAAGTCGAGGATTTATTTATCAAAATTTCAAGTCATCGTGGAAATACTCAGCTAAAGCTCAACCCGATCTTCCGGGACAACTAAACGACCGCCGATATTCAGGAACGCACGGTGGACGGGTTACCTTCAGCGTGCACGATGTACGGATAAGTTCAAGACGCGCGAACAAGCGAACATCCGCGGATACCACCGTCGTATTTACATCCCGGATGAGACTATCGGCTGAAGGAACGTGCCGGCGCGCTCTGGAAACGTACGATAAGAAGAGGAAAACAACGAGGAACGAGGGAGCAAGGGAAGGAACAGGGGAAGATGCTGAACGCGCGTTGCCGCAGGCGCTCTCCGGGATACTCGGTGGTGTTTAAAATCGAACGGAAATCCAGTTAAACCGTATACCTCCGTGGCCACTAATAATAGAGCAGATACTGGAAGGATAGAAATACGACTTCCTCTCATCGGCACTCCGCGTGTGTACTCGGCGTCCTAAAAATAACGGACGGACGTTCGACGTGCGGCTGATTCCCCTGACCAAGGGGGAAAGGGCGAAAGAAAGGCCGCGAGAGATCGGCCATTTAATTGAAACGGTAGATACGTATACAGGGTGTCTGATACGAGACATCCCAGTGCATGTGTGCAGAAGTATTGGGTTGGCCGCGAAATCCGTGCGGATTTCTCAGTAGATGACGCTCAAATATAAATTTTGGGAGGTTAGTTCAGTGCGATCTGCTAAATGCGTATGTGTTTTGATAAGTGACACTCCGACGCATATCTAGTGATGACAATTATGACATTTCTCTTGACATCAGTTTTTTTATTTGAAATGGAAGGGAATAACGATTTGATTGGAAAAAATCTCATAAATCGCATTTTCGTCTGTGACTTGCTATATGAACGTAACGAAAACAATCTACTTTTTAAACGAATTGTGACAAGAAGCGGATCGTTTACAACAACGTCGAGCGGAAAAGGTTGCAGAACATGCGTAGTAAACCGCCATTAATCACTTCGAATCCTGGTTTGCATTCGAAGAAGGTCATGCTCTGCATCTGGTAGGATTGGAAGCGAGAGCGTGTATTATGAGCTACTACCGAGCAACCAGCCCATCAATTCAGACAACTACTGTTCGCAACTAGGTAAATTAAAGGCAGAAATCAGCAAGAAGCAACCGGAATTAGTTAATTGAAAGGGCATCGTTTCCCATCTCGATAGACTTCATACTTTTTTGTAAGACTTGGAATGTCTTGCCTCACCGTTCTGCTGTGTAACCGCTCTCTAAACACGATCTCATCAGAAATTACTGAGACTTGTGACTGACAACTGACTAGACTGAGACTAGAGTCTCTTTAATCAGAGTTGGGACAAAGCACGATGATTCCTGATGATTAGTCTGCATCCTGCCCGCCACACGGAAAAAAAGAAAGTCGTAATATATGGACACCTACAAAATATTGCTGTGTTAGCTACTTTTTTTGCTGCAGGAGCAAATTCGTTTCGTACAACAGCAACATGTTCTAGTAACTTGGTATTACGTCGATCTCACAGCAAGAAAATTTGCAGCAAAAAAGTTGCTAACGCAGCAATATTTTTTAGGTGTCTATATATTACAACTAATTTAACTGCGACAAACAACTTTTTTTCCGTGCATTTTTAAGGGTACCGTGAGAAAGAGAGTGAGAAAGAAACTTCAGTAGGAGTAAGAGAGAAGCTCTAAGACTGAAATGACGAAGCACACGCTGCAGCTTCTTTTTTACTCACTCACTTCCTCCCTACAAATGACGGACTAACGGAGGATTCACTTGCGATCAACGTCCAATACTGCCAATATATCAAATAATGAACGAAAATAGACTACACTAGCGATGAATAACAGAACGTAGACAAATTTTTTCTGAGGGCATGGTGACGGTTTATGCTATAACACAGCTCATCAACTGTCACCGCGTAAAGTCCCTAGATCGGTCTACTGCACACATGAATTGGAAATGTCTCATGTCATCAGGCACTCTGCATATCGAGCTCTCAACACGTGCTTCCACTTAGTCTCAGCGATAAGTCAGCCGAGAAGTGTTGCCGAACGCGAGACGTCGCCGAACACCGTGATCCTCGTTCTGGCGAAGCGCGACGAATTCCAGCCGTGCGGATCAACGAGAACCTGCCTGACAGGCTGAAGTCGCGTGTATTCGCAGTGCGTACAAGCGCTTGAGCATCGAGCGTGTCTCGTGACGCCGCCGCGGGTTATGAAAAGTACAACGTCTCGTGATCATTTCCGCGATTTGCATAAGGAGCGTGTCGCTGAATCACTTCCGATCTCGCCGCACGGACACGGACGTGCCGCCGTTGGAACCGCACAACACACTCCTCGCCTCTTCGCGATACGCGCGTGCAAGCTGCGCCGTGTGAAGGGAGGTGTATTTGTTCGGATTCGATCGAGCAAACAGAGAAAAGCGGCTGCCGCCGTGTCCAAGTGCGCGCGCGCGCGCGCGCAGGTCGAAGGGTCGATATCGGCTACCTCTCTGCGGACGGTATCGCGATCCGCATTACGACCTTCGCTCATAGGAGAGATACTCGCTGCGCTATCGATTGCTGTACGCACAGAAGTGCACGGAAGTCGGTGGCTCGCGTTTCGGTATGTTACCCTGCGCGTCGCCATTCGCGAAGCGCTATCAGGTTCGATTGAGCTCCCAGGAATTACATCTAGCGTGCTTGTTGTATCGCACGTGGCCGATCTGACTCGCGACCGGCGTGATTGCAATGAAAAGTATTCTATTTCTGCCGCGTGACGTATATCACGCTGGAAACGCGCGCTCCATCGTCGTTCGCAATCCCACCCCGTAGTGCCGGGGAGAAATTTGGGTACTAACATTTTCTTTGACCAAAATAATTGGCAAATCAAAATTAATCAACCGTCACATGTGTAATCGCGAGTAATCTCATCGACTGGTAAAATTAGTTATAAATTAGTGTACAGTCAATCAAGTCAAAGTCGAATTCATCAGAGCTCCAGAAATTTAAGGTCCATTACCCCATATTATGCCTGACAGTATCTTTGCTTAGTCACTTTGAAAGCCTTTACACGACCATAGCATCATTCTAAAAGTACCAAAATGATAATTAAAATTTCGACCAGAGCCATCGATACTGTTTTAGTTCTAAATATTTCCCCATTGAATATTTCTCTCACTTCGCAGATTGCATTCGAATTTTCGAATTCTGATATACTGCGATCAATGTGCTTCAATTACTATTTTCTAGACGCTTTGCATGTGAATTATCATAATTTTGCAATAAATGAAAATAAATTTTAATTATCATTTTGGTACTCCTAGAACAGTCCCGTAAAAATCTTGAAAGTAACCAAATAAAGATACTGAACATAACATGGGGCAATGGACAAAGTCCTAAATTTCTAGAACTCTGATGAGTCGACAGACGTAATATTTACTCTCAGCATTTATTGAAACTTTCTTGATTGATTCGATACGAATCAATTACGAAAATTCATTTACTTAGTTCCAGACAAAGGAGAACTTGTGAAGTCTGCCGATTATCTTAGCCAAAGAAAATTTCAATCGATCAATGTCCAGCACAGTCGCGCAGAACGTTGTATGGAATAACGTGACAAATTGAACATCGTGACAGACGACCTTACGTCAATCCGCCGGAGCTGAAAGACTCCAGATTTCTCGAGAAACCCTGATCGAAACTGATAAGTGGCACAGCCAACGAGATCCGGTATAATATTATTTATATATGTAAATAGAGGCACGTGTGAGTTTCTCAGGGCCGACGAAAGAACGATTTACGCAATTGACGGAAAGATTCATTTGCGCAAGATCGATCAGCGCTGCTCTACGAAGCCACCTCTCGGCGCTGAGTCCTCCGCTTCTCAGCGGTGAATCGACCGATCTTCCCGCTCGTCTTTCCCCGGTGCTGCCTGAACGGTGAGCGCGGCGCGTTCCGCGAAGCGGGAGTCGTTCTCTGTCGAATCGCGCGCTACCGATCGCGCAAACGGCCGTAAAGCGGAATTCTAACGGAGGCGTCGATCGCTCGTTTCGGCGCGGCAAACTGCGCGGAACGGCTTTAAGGCGAGTTAATGGTCGGCCACTCGCCGCTAGATCGTCGTCGGGGATCCTAGCCGATCCCCTTCGGACGATCCGTGACACCGTCGCGAGAGGAGGACCTTCCCGCCGTCGGCTGTCTATCCTCGCGCGATCGAAGTCGTGGCGCACGCCACGGGGTGAAAGTTACTCGCCGAATAAACATCGTGGATAACGATTACGATAAAACCCAGCCCCGGTCTGTCGCGCCGCTTATTCGATTTCTCTCGGGTGTGCGCGCGCCGCGTGAATTCAGTTTCGCGCCTTGATCAACGATACCTCTCCCTCTCTCCTCCCCTACCCCCGCTGATCATGAACGTAGCGCGAGTGTTTGAGGATTACGTTCGACAGTGTGAATTTGAACGGTCGAGTGACAGAGATTTGTGAAATCGCGCGATTGAGTTCGTTAATACACCGAGAGAAAGATCCGAGTTTTAACCAACAGATATACCGTTTGAGCAATTATCCGATCGATTTTGACTTTTAAACCCCAATCAAGGTACCTGTGTCTTGATAAAACGCAACTTACTTGGTCGGATCAAGAAAGAACTGTTTTTCTCTTTGACTCACCTATATCCGATCAGAAGGTCAAAGTATCGATTCCCGGGCATGTATCTAAAGGAAAATTCACATCTTGGCAGAAAAGCAGAAAGGCAGAGCTAGTCAGAACTCGCATTAGTGATCAGTATAGTCGACAATTTCTGCTTTTCTATTAATGCGAGTTTTAATTGGCTTCTGCCTTTTTACTTTTCTGGTAGATGTAAATTCTCCTTAATTTTGGATATTCTTATTGTTTTGGTCTTTAAATAAGAATATTTAAGTTTTTAACATGGTATATATGTATATATTTAATATATGCACATCGAAAAAAAGATATTAAAGAAATAAAAAATATTTATTCCGTGGATATTAATAACACACACAACATACATATTTACTTTTGTCTTTAATATTTATATTTATGTGTATAAATATTTTATCAAGAATATTTGCAAAATATTTTATAAAGAATACTTTATAAAATATTTTCTAAACAATAATACAAAAAATAAAATAATTTTCAAATAAAATATATGCATTTTTTCAAAACCTTAGTCTTTCATAAAAATGTTTATTCTACTTAAATAAAATAATTTATTTTAAGTAAATATGTTATTAGTATCCACTAAAAAAATCTCACAAAATTTTTTATTATTTAAGAGCACTTTGTTTTATATATATATATTTTTTTAATTAGAAGTTTAAATTGGAAGTTTGTATTTAAAGACCTAAACAATATGAATTTTCAGAATTAGGTCCGCGCATTGGTTTATCTTTTTGATAAAAGATGATGTCCGATCAAATCGAATGACACGCGATAAAAGTCAACGAGCCGGGTTAATAAGGGGTTTATGGAATATATAAAAATTGATCGGAAATATCAGTTTCTCAAATTGTCATCGGTATATCCGTTTGTTAAAATTTCAGATATTTTCTTTCAGTATATATTGAAAGAAAAAATATTCAAAAATTAGTAAATATTTACTATTGTACTAACAGCATATTTAGTTAAATCCAAATTCTTTTATCTAAAGAGAATAAATATTTTTATGTGAAAAACTAAGGTTTCTTTAAGGGGTTTGAAGAAAATATATATTTTCTTATTTGAAAGATACTTCATATTAGTACAAGTAGATATGCGCTGTTAGTGTATCTACCAAATAAATATTCACTATTTCTTAAATATTTTTTCTCTCAGTGGAAGGGGAGAACGAATGATTGCTGTTGCCTTATCGTGCTGAAAAATGCATACATGACACGTATATGAGCGTTCGCGGTTGTTCCTCGAGCAACATTGTTGTGCAGGTGTGCAAGTCTGGCGACTTTTCGTCGCAGGCAGGCAGGACGAACCCCATCTGGCGCGACCCTTTGTCAAAGTCCCTTAATCATAGCCTCATTTCTCAAGCGGGATCCCCCGCGGATCTCCGAACGAGGAGTGCGCGGCGTGACGAACGACTCAATTGTGCGGGGCGCGCATCTCCCCCCTGGTCTCTCCCTTACCACTTACCTCTTCCATGAAGGACCTCTGCATATTGGTCCAGCACAGTTTGCACGGGCACACCTCCTTACCGTCCTTCGGGTTCTCATTGCGCTCGCGGTCCCTCGCGGTGCTCGCTTGCGGTGGTGGCGGCGGCACTGGCGGCGGCAACGGACTGGTGGCTACCTCGAGGCTGTCCGAGCTCGAATTGTGGCGTCGTGGCGGCGTGATGTTGCTGACGTTCGCCTGGCAGGCCTGTCTGACCTCGCAAGACCTGCCGTGTTGTTGTTCAGCATTGCCGGTCGACTTGCCGGCCTGCGACGGCGACAGATACAGATTCAGCATGCACTTGCCGCTCATCTGCGGCTGCGGTCGCAGGAAGTCGTCCAGCAGATAAAAGCTCTGCGCGCGACTCGACCTGGTGGAGGTCGTGCTGCGACTCTCCACGACATGGCTCTGATCCGCCACGGCTCTGCAGACGTCTCGATTGCTGTTCCTGCACTCCAGGTCGTCTATTATGTGATGCCGGTTGCGCGGCGCGTGTCGACCTTCGTCTATCTCGCGATCGGTCGACTCGCTGTCCTGGTATAGTCTGCGACTGACCTTCGACCTGCCGACTTGCCCGAACTCCGTGCTCTCCCTGTAGACGTCTCTACTGACGCGGGAGACGCGCGCCGAGTAGGACGTCGGCTGTTGATAACGCGCCTTGCAGCTCGTGCCGCGCAAATCGTCGCGGCAAGGCTCGCCCTCGATCATGGACACGCTCATGTTGTGCGACAAGCAGTTCTGACTGGCGTGAGAGTTACCGCTGCTGCCGTTGCCGCCGCTGCCGGGAGTCCTTAGAAGTGCGCCGAGAGACCGCCACTTCCGGTCTTGCTGGCTCGTCGATGTCGACGACACCGACGATCTGGTCCACTTCCTCTCATTGGACGGCGACGTCAGTAGACTGTTACCCACGGACCATTTCCGTTCGTTAGTGGGCGACGTCATCGAAGACTGCCACTTTCTCTCGTTCGACGGCGACGCTATCGAGGTGCTCGACCACTTCCTCTCCGAGGAAGGCGCGGTGACGGCAGCGACGGCACCACCACTGGCGTTCAGTTGTTCTTCCCTTTGGCGCGCCTTCCACCAGGACGACGTTGAGAAGAGTATCAACGCGCCGCGCAGTGGGTTCTGATTCTTCGCGGTGCCCTTCGGGGAGAGGTCACGGTCCTTGACCTTCAACGCGCAGTCTCTGAAGTTGGAGTCGCACTCGCGGTCGCTGAACGCCGCGGCGTCGCGTTCCCGCAGCGCGTTCTTCGCGGCCGCCACCTCTTCCTCGTGATACAAGGTCGCATTCGTACTGCGCAACCGTGGCCGGATCCTCACGAAGCCGTAATCGTTGCCGTCTTGAACGGGATCGAGCGTCTCGCGATGCACTCGAGCACCGCCCGGAGACTGTTGTTGTTGTTGTTGATGGTGCTGTTGCTGCAGCAGAGAGTGCGCGGCCGTCTGACCGGACGTATACTGATGATGAGCGCCGCTCAGCTGCAGACTCGGTTGCTGCAGCAACGTCGAGGTCCTCGCACGATGACCCTCGCCGGCGGTACCGCGTTGCAAGCAGGAGAAGCTCGCCGAATGCCGCAAGCTCGAGGGCGTGTTGCCCGGCTGACTCACGCCCAACATGTTGTCGCCACCTTTTATTTTCAGTCTTTGATCTCGAGAATACGTGGTAGAAGGGAGATGCCGTGTATTAACGTGCGTACGTGTTATACGTGTGTCTGCGAGTGAGAGCAGGGACGAGGGTAGAGCTCTGATACGTGGGGGGCTAGGAACGGGGGGATCGCGGAGCGAGAGCTAAGATCGACGGAACGGTTCAGCGGACGGAGCGATCTAGCTCGTCATTACTCCTGGCAGTGTTTTTATCAGTCTCGGCGTCTCGCGCGATAACATCCGGCGCATTCCCTCCGCAGAGGAGATCTCTGTCTCTTTCTCTCTCCTGCCTTCTCCTGTTTCTAATCTATCTCGCTCTTCTAGACTGCCCTGCTCTTCCCTCGGTCGATTCCTCTTCCCTGTACCGCGCGCGTCATCATCGTCGATTTCAAACTCGTATAAGCTTGCTTTCTCTCTTTCTCTCCCTTCCTCTCTCTCTCTTTATCTCTCTCTTTTTCTCGTCGAAACACAGCGGCAGTCACCCTTGCGGGCTACATCCTCGTTGCTCTGCGGCTGTCTCTCTACTGCGTTCTCTACTGTACGATGCACGTAGGTCGTAACAGAGATCTGTAACAGAAAGTAGGAACAGGGTAGGGAGCGGCAACTCAAAAAAAACAGCAGCGATGAAACGAATGTCGTCGTGTGCGACGCGGCCGTGAAAAAATCAAAATGCTTGATGAGCGCAGGTGAGGTGAACGGGCGCAACGTGGGAAAGGGGAGGGGAGAGATCGCATGTTGCGGGGGCCAGACGCTGACCTCATCGGTGGTCCGCGAGTGTCGTGAGGTGACGGTGAGACGATTTCCGAGGCTAACTATCGGAATCGATTGGCGGTCGCGAAAGGTGATTTCCGCCGGGCAAATCGGTGAAGGATGAAGGTCGCTCTGCAGCGGCCGCCCGAGGCAAGGTATTGGGGTGTCTGCCGAGGTGTTTTCCATGAAAGTCCGCCGTGCTTCTACAACAATGCGAGCGACGAACTGGAACATGCGGCGGCGTCCGCTCGCTCGTTGCTTTCTTTCCGCGGAATCGCCGCATCATTGGTAAAGAAGGCACTCTTTTTGGACAAAACTCGCTAGACAGTATTTAATTGGTGCTCTTTCTTTAATTTACTCCATTTGTGAGTTGCCTTATGACTTATGAATTGAAAACAAAATGAAACTCAAAATGAAATTCAAAATGATAGATCCAAGATGACAGTGAAAATTATTGAAATTCTAAGATATCGAATATATTTATTGTATATACATCAAAATAAGTATATACAGATTTTCTGAGGTCACTAGTGACAAATAGAACAAAATTCATTTCAGTTAAGGAAATCAAGTTCTTAAAGAATTAATGAATACACTTGCATATAATATAAATGAAGAAAAAAATAAAATCTTTAAAAACAAGAATCCTTACACAGATTTAATTTTCGTTTATTTGAAGTACCGCAAAGAAAGTGGATTTACACAGTCCAATTCTATTAATTCATTAAACATTAGATTTTTTTTAAATATCTTTGGATCCGTCATTTTGAGTTTTAACTTAATTTTTTTGAAATTCACGCAACTATGTTGTAAGGCAATTCACGACGAGAAAAATTAAAACAAGAGATCAATAGAATCTGTTAAATATTAGACTTTTGTCCAAAAGGAGTGGCGTTTCCTCCCACTGTGCGAAATGATAACGCGCGTGCGAGAAATTCAATGTAGACGCGGAGTATCGGTTTCAGCTAGGACGGAATTTACGAGTGACGCGTTACGTCAGGTATTTCTCACGAGACACTTTGGGGGCAACGAGCGGATGCAATGCACGCTTGCTTAATCCGCGCGTGTCGGAATTTGTACAATGTTAAATATGACTTAATATTCCCGCGTAAGCGACGTGAATGCGCGAGCAAACGCGTTACGAGCATTCGCGGTCATTCAAATAACGTTATGAAATTAGATGTAAATGAGGGTGAATAGGGGTATAGAATTGGAGCGTATCGCGCGGATGCAAATATGAATGCCGCTATCCGATTATATAGTTCGTGAAGCCGGCTGGGTTCGTGCGCGACTGGTATTGCGACAACACGACACCGGGAAAACGTAGCGACAATAGAATTTTCCGCGGAGGCATCGTCGCCAGACATCGACCGCCAACGTAATGCAAATGTGACTAATGAAACGCGCGCGCGGCCGTACAGCCGAATCCGCGCGATGAATGAAGCCAATGTGATGCAACGGCATGCTCCACGATGCGGAATTAATGCAACCCATTAAAAAGAAGCTCTGGGTAAACGGGAGCCAACAATTACAGAGTTATCTTTCGTGGAGGGAAGCGAGCAAAAAGAGGGGGAAGAAAGCGGGCGGGCGGGAGCGGAAGGTGGACTTGAAAATTGAGGGCATTACGCATCTTCTCTCTTAAGCCTGCGATATTGACGTAACTATTTCCTAATTAGCGCAGTCTGGGCCGTCATTAGCGTGATTAACATTCGCAGGGGAATGTCTGGCCAGTCTGGGTCAAAGGTCCGACATACTTGACGACGCGCGCAGCGAACCGCGCGCCGCCTCTTAAAGGATCCGACTAAGAGCCGGGGAAGAAATGCACATAGCGCGCGGAACTTTCGCGCTTCGCCAGGTCGGGTAGAGGGTGCAATCCATTAGACGTTACAAATGCTTGGAAGCGGCGTATGAACAATCGTGGCTTTTCTTTAAGCGCTTCAGAGCGTTTGCAGCGTCTAATGGGTCGCGCCCAGAGTCTCTTCGCGGCGAAGTTATCCTCGGTGACAAACACCGAGGAGGCGCGACGGGCCACGGTATCGTGACATTTGCGTCAATGTCGAGTTGTTAACGCCTTTTACCGTAAACGAGGCTGTGTCAGCTTTGTCGATACGTGTAACGTCGCGACGCCACCGCCACGAGACATCCGAAGGGACGCCCTCGACTCTCGCTTGGTCTTAAATTTCTATCAAAGTCGCGCGATTATCCACGTCGCAAGACATCCGATGATACACGGAACGCATGTGCATGCAAGCGAAACCTTGTTTAAGGATTCACACATAAATTGCCGTAATCATTAAGTACATACAGAAAAATACATACTGTATTGAAGTAAAAGTTATTTATCTCAGATATTTAAGAAGTTTGTATATTTGCAAATCTATCACAAGCTCGCCATAAGCATCAAATTTATTCAAAATATATTATGAATCCTACACTGAGAGAAAAAATAGTTGATTTATCTAAAACTATAGTTATTTTTGGCCCTAGCTATATTTTTTATAGAAAAATAGTACTAGTAATATACATATAAAGTTATTATTACTAACATTATACAGTAAAATTTAATTAGAAAATGATTTTCTTGGTCTAATTTATATAGTAATCATTTCTCTACATAATTATAGTTACAAATAACAAGCATTTTTTTCTTAATGTAGTAAGTTTAGCATTTCATAATCAAGAATATCAAATTAAAATAAAAATTTACTAACTGTATAGGTTCTCTTATAAAAAGAATAAATAATAATGAGCTATTCTTCAATTTGTGATGAGTTCATTTTAAGATATTCTTTGTATATGTGTATTGAAAATAACTATTTTTTAACTCAAAAGAAAGAAAATATTTTTAGCATTTTTAGCAGTAGAATGACATTTTTCTGCGTGTAAAACGTAAACTTAAACTGAAGAATTAATGAAAACATTAGGATTATTCTTTATCTAGAAGAAGAAAGAAGTGACTATGCACTCCCTAAATATATCAGAGTAAAATTTCACTAAAAAAAAAAAGACTCACTCGAATTCGAGCCATTTTTTAGTGAACTCTCCACTCTAAATCATCAAGTAAATATTTTCACTCGAAATTGAAGAATGGATTCGAATGATGAATATATCCTATCATCAACGTATCAGAAACGTATTCACTCCAATCGATTCTAAAATATTTTCTCATGCACTGTCAAAAAAATATATCTATAAAATGAAAAATATTTATTCGCGCAGTGTGTGTGTGTGTCTGTGTGTGTAACACACACAGACACACACACACACATATATATATATATATATATAAAATAACAGTTACTTATATTAATATAGAATATTTTTTTCAAATACAAAATGTACATGTTCTGAAAACCTATATATATTATTAGTACTCACCGAATAAATGTTTTATTTTTTATATTTTTTTTCCTAGTGTATGAAACCAGAATTCACACACGGCTTGAGTGAAATGTTTACTCTTGCGATTTCAAGTGGCAATATTTTCACTGTCGCTTCGAGTGGAAATATTGCTACTTTTCACACGTTTTGAGAGAGATGCCACTCCAAGAAATTTAGAGAGCAAACAGGATTCAGACTGAGTATCTATAAGTTCACTCAGTTGAATCCTAGTTACTTCTGTGCTTACGCGACCAGGTTTGTCGCTAGCTCTATCTTCTTCTGCACAAGCTTAAAGCAATATCCCGATTGGTTTTCCAGTTGAAGTTCTTGCAGCTACGGCAATTTGTGCGCAAAAGCTCCGAACGCGACGTGATCGGAGCGGAATTCGCACACACGCGCGCGCGCTGAGCTACACGAAACGAGTTACACACCGCTCCCAAGATTTCCTCTGACTTTACGGCAACGGCACGCGGCTGCGTTGTCTGCCGCGCGTCTCTATGTAGGTGCAAAACAGTGAAAGGTTTTTCAAGGCGGGAAAGCAAGTGACACCCACACGTAGATCACGGTGGCAACCGCGGCTGCGACGCACAGTGCGCGATGCGAAAAGGCAAGGCCGTCCGCGCGCGCGCGCGCGATTAAAAGTTCGCGGCACTCGGCTCTTGCGAAAGCGATCCGGACGCCTGTCGCAACAATAATGACGCGTAATGGGACAGCCGCAAATCGCGCAAGAGCACCGACAACCAACTTTGATTCCGCGCCGCAAATTGGAGATCTCGGATATTCCGCGCGATCGCTCGCTTTTCCGATGTCGGACCCATTCGCAGAAGGAGTGTCTCTCTCTCCTCATTCTATCTCTTTTTCTCTCTCTCTCTCTCTCTCTTTCTCGCTGCCATACCGCTCGCCTTTTCCACGCCGAGATCCTTTCCTTCGACGCAATCTCTTTGTCCTTGAGTACGACATTTCTCGGGCACCTCACCACGCGGGAATATTTCCGAGAACGCGTAACGCAATCGTCCACGTGGTGAGCTCGCATCTGTGCACGCGCTCAAGCGCGGTTCTACGCGGACCTCACACGATCGGCCATATTTTATACGCTGTTAGATCGCCGGCACTCGCACGTTTAATTACGCAGCTGAGCACGAGAGCCGGCGCGTTTTACGGCTGCTTCGCGGATGCAAAACGGCCGGATTCCCGTTGCGAACGCGCGAATATTCTCACGAAAGCGCCAGTCAATTAGCTCGACGATTTGACCGTGTCGCTTTTGAGGAAGCGATACGTATCATCCTAGAAAACCGCGAGCCGCATAGCATTCAGGGCATAAAGTCGACAGTCGTTGCGCGCTTCACGCGCGAGATGAATCCAACGACGGCTGCTCAGGTCCGGCAATTAGAATAAAAGCGGCGCGCGCGTCAATCGACGAAGGTGTTCCCTGCCGCGCGCGTATCACACTCGCACGATCTCTTTCATAGCGCAGTGTACAATCGATTCACGTAATTCAATGGAAACTATATATTCTCCAGGGAAAAAATTCACAATCAATCCGACTAGAAATTCATTCCATCCCTGGTAAAAATTCAACGCAGTTTTCGAGCAATTACTAGGATTTACAGCTACGTGAATTTTTGTCTAGTAAACGAAGAGTAAAAAATTATTCTGAATTTTTAAAAAAATTTTTTAAATAGAACCAAAACTCCCAAAATGATAGAGATTCTAGATAATTGTGAAAAATAATTATTTATAATAATTATTATAATAATTGAAATTCTAAGATATTGAATATATTTACAACATAAGTATAATATTATTGATATTACGTTTTGGAAAGAATCGGTCCACACATTGTACAAACTGCTTCAATCGCCGAATCTCTGCTCACTGAAAACTCTAAAATTTCTGTCCAATTTCAACGTATTTTTATACCCAATGAACGTATTAATATTAGTCAATAACTGGTGGATATCTATGCATACGTTTCTACCAAAGATGGTCCTGATCAATTGATCCCAATCCGGTCATTCAATACAAGGTGGTATATCGGGTCCTGATTAGTCATGATAACGCGGTAATAAGAACCTTATTAATAATAAGGACTCGATGGTATCAGTTTATACAAACCAGATAACCGATTGAAATCAGAAGCATCGAGTAAATTTCTAGTTGAGGACGATCACGTCTCGAATTTTCGACGAGACAATCCGGCGCTGAATCCGGCGGGGTTCAATCTGGTCGATGAACTTTTCGTCAGTGGCGATGGGACAGCCTGTGCACGCGTATCGACCGATCGCCATATGCGCGGACGCGCGTATGTAACTCTCACCTCGCATTGTTCGCGTCGCGCCCAACGACTTCGCGCGCGCAACGTCAAGGGAACGTAATACGCCGCATTTGCGCTCTGGATACCGCGAGTCAACCTGGTTAACGTAATTGGCCGGAATCTTGGGCCGTAACTAATTGTACGCCCGATATATAATAAGCACGCTCGGGCGGCGCCGTCGCCACCGTCGTCGTCGTCGTCGTCGCCATCGCCGCTGCCACCGCTGTTACCGCCGCGGCTTGCTCAAGATTCGCGTTGCGAAAGAAATTTGAAAGCTCTTCCTCGATTGCCTGCCGGGCAGCCCTGATTAATTTTGAAAGGCGGCGGATTGCGCGATCGTCGGCAGGAAAATGCACCGCGCTTCGTTAGAAATCCACGACGGTTTGCCCAATTCCGCTTTCACCGGTGGGGAGGCGGCAATCGTACATACGCGTGCATACGCAGGCGTGTGTCGTGGAGACACAGATAAGAATCGGCAATAAAACAGCGATAAAACCAAGTGCGGGACACCCGGTCGGGCTGAAGGAATAAAAGTCGAGACGAAAGGAAACGACGTGGCGGTTATTTGTCTTAATCAAAGCTCTAATCGTTAACAATCAATTTCAAGTATCCCCGGAATGTGTATTATCCTTGCGGTGGAGAAAGGACTGTGAAGTTGCGGGCGGCTAGTCACGATATAACGACGCATGCGTTAATAAGACGCGTATTCACTCCGTTATTGGGTCTTTTTTCCTCCCTTTCATTTTTAGTACGCACCTAAGACGGGATTATTTATCAGTGAGTCAGTAGCTTTTAGTCGTCAGGTGAGGTAACTTCTCCAGCCGTGCTCAGTGCGGTTCAATCGGGGTTTCTGACTTACGACAGGTTTGACATCGTTGCGCGTCCGTGCTTGCATTGTGGCCGCCAGCACCAGCACCACCAAGTGCGCCAACGTCGTCGTCGTGGGTTGCGCAGTCGGGTAATTCGAAGCATGATTTATTAGTCGGAAGAGATCTCCGTCCCGGAGCAGCTGCAATCACGAGCGTGGCCGGCCAGGCGCGCGCGCGCGCGCGCTCGCGTGAATGTGCGGAATCGCGCGGGTTTGTCAATTCCGCGCTGTTATGACACGCACGATTTCTCGCAGTGAGAATTGTTTCCCTCGCGTTTTCCACGTCGACGCGTACGAAAGAAACGCGGATTCATTCCTCCCGGTTTGGCGCAATCCCGTTCTGTTACCCGTCGGTAACAATCGCGGTAACCTCCACGGCGAGGCGCGATAATCCGCTCCTTTTCCTTCTCTTCTGTAAACTCTCGCGTAGATCATACAACAAATCGAACAGGGACTTCCGTCTGCGAGAGATAGTCACGGTTCTCGAGCTTACGGGCTGTAACGGGGGAACGCGACGTTCTCATTATCCGCGATGGATCTCTTCCACTGATTAATTATCCCCCGCGAGACAGTATGAGAAGACATAAAAACGTCCTCGTTCCTCGAGTCGATGCAAATGAAGAGCGACATAAGGACGTCGTGTATTCGGAGTGTATTTCTCCGCAGTACACGCGAAGCTCCCGTTTATAGCGACATCGACAAGGCAGGAACCACTTGGACGGAGCATCGAATGATCGTTAAGAAATACGTATCCGTAGTTGAGCAGCAAGATACTGACAACCATATAAAATATGGTAATAAATGTCCGTCTGAATGCGGCTCGATATGCGACGGCGAAACTCGAAGGGCACGAATGAACGGAAGGCGGAGAGGAGAGGTCGGGACGTTTGCGTGGTGTATCTCGCAACGATTGCTTGGCGCACTACCACGTCCGAGCCACGCGACCCGGAAAAGTCGATCATTCGCCTCATTCGTCAAGTGTTCCCCAGCCATAAATCTATCGCCCCTTATACGATCCCGCACTTCGGGGCAGCACCCAAATCGAAATTTTGGCTCTACGTTAAACCTTGAAATCTACAACGCAGTAGGAGCTAAGTTGGCAAAGTAGGTTTAATTCTAATGATACAATTTACTTCTAACTCTGATGATGTTCGAAATTTCGCTTTTCACTATTTTTAGCGTCAAAATAGGTTGTATCATAAACTTAGAATAGAATATCAAAGTCGGTTGAACGGAGTAAAGTTTTATAATATTTTTGTAAAGAGAATAAGTTCTTCTTTTAAGTATATTATAATATATGAGCTTTTCTAAAATTTATGATGAGTGTACTGAGAGAAAAGATATATGAAAAAAATAAAAGACCTTCATTTTTTAAGTACAAATAATATATTTATTTTCTATTAAATTTAAATTCTTTCATTTAAATAAAACAATTACTTTGATGAAAAGTTAAGATTTTAAGAAAATTTCATATTTGAAAAATATTTTATATTAATATAGATATATTTAATATAGATAATTTAGATATATTTAATATAGATAAGATAGATTAATATAGATAATATTTTATATTAATATAAAAATATTTTATATTAATATAAATATATGTTAGTATCACTACTGAATAAATATATTTCTTACATATTGTCTCTCTCAGTGCATATTCTAAGATTATTATGAAGAAAATACTTTTTTTTGCTGAAGATAACCGTTAGTATTACATTTTTTGTGTGCGATAGGGTGCGTTATTAATTACACCATTTCCCATTCCCTTCAGTTATTTAACTTAAACTTGAGTTTTGATCAAGATATTTTAATCATTAATTTCAACATTCTCTCGACATTCTGATATCAGTCGATATTTTAACCTGATCATTTACTTCGACATTGGGAAGCCTATCGTTTTCCAATGTGCACGCAGCTTTAGAGTCTGCAGTTTGCGGGTCGAAGTTTCTGAGCGAGAGAATTACGAACGACGATAATTGCGTTGGTATGCTGGGGTAATTAGAAACAATAAAGATAACTAGTACGGAAAGCGGTAACAGTCTTCTGCCGTTGCCGGCGAACGCAGGTAGACGAGACACAAGTGGTGACGGTGACGACAACGACGGCGGCGACAACGATAGAAGAGGAGCCATGCAAGACCGACGAACTTGGAGGCACGTCGTTTTGTACGGGGGAATCTATACACGCAGGGACATCCCTCGCTAGGACAGTCGTTACTACGGTCACGCGATGCGGGAATTTCCGCGAGCGTGACGCGAGCCTAGCGTTGTCTGGGAGTTCTTTCGGAATAGAAGACACTTTCCGCGAACAATACGCCATTCAGCCGATGGCTGCGCCGAGATAATAATCGGGCGACATAATAAGGGTGTAACGGGGGAATCGCTATAGAATTGCAACCCCTCGAGTTATCAAAGGAGGCAAGGTGAGCGCAGTTTAATTAAAAACGCGGCCGGCGACTCGTTATTAAGCGATCGAGTGCGAATGTCTAATTCTTTGATGGGCAGAAAATAGAGTCGGCCAATGGACGCGACGCGCAGAGAGAGAGAGAGAGAGAGAGAGAGAGAGAGAGAAAGCCGCTTTTATTGGTTCAAAGCGGTTTGACGGATACATAGAGGAGCCGCCGCACCATTCCGTAATAGCAGTGTGGGAAAGATTCTCGCTCGTGAAGCTGAGCGCGCGCGCGCACGGCGATGAGTTGGCACACGTTTACCCTACTAAACGTAATATAGACTGCGGTACCCGGCATCAGGCTAATTATATGTACGGCCGAACGTACGGGAACTTTTAATTCCGGAATTACGTATGACCGACACCCAATTAGGGGAGCTCCGTGCTAGGCCCGCACGAGGAAGCGCGACGTGCGCGCATAATCGCTTTTAAAGTTACAGCAGTCGCAATACCTGGATAACGTTAGGCAAGAGACGACGTCGTGCTTGATAGTTTCGCTGTGAGAGAAGTCGGATCTGATTTTCACGAGAATTAAATTTTCCTGACTCCTCCCCTCTTCATTTGCATGCTCTCTCTCTCTCTCTCTTTCTCTCTCTCTCTCTCTCTCTCTCTCTCTCTCTCTCTCTCTCTCTC
>NW_022639606.1:586339-606060 GCF_010583005.1 Odontomachus brunneus
TCTCTCTCTCTCTCTCTCTCTCTCTCTCTCTCTCTCTCTCTCTCTCTCTCCCTCTCCCTCTCTCTATCTATCTCTATCTCTCTCTCCCCCCCTCTCTCTCTCTCTCTCTATCTATCTATCTTTCTCTCTGTCGTTCGAATCTCGCTCGATTCCTAAGGTAATTACCCCGGACATTAACCAGCGAGCGAGAGAAGGAGTGGGAGATTAAAGAGCGCTAAAGTAATAGGCTGTAAAGCGCAATTAGCATATTGCGACGGCGTGGCAGTCATCGGCTATAATAATTAGCAGTCATCGTGAGGAGACGTTCCTCGTGCGCACACGCGATCGATAGGCCGCGCTCGCTTATACTCGCGGGCGAAAAAACGAGCGAGACGAGAAGCAGAAGATCGTTTATTCGATCGCGAATCTCGCGATCGTGCCGAACGCGTGGTGGGTGGGGTGAGGTGGGGTGAAGAGGATAGGGTGAGGGTCGCTGATACCCGGACTACACATTCTGTTAATTAGCGACCGCCCATCGTGACGTGGACACCCCGCGTCCGTAATTACACGCCGCGCACATATACATTGCTCCCCTTGCTCGCGTTGCTCGCACAGATCCACGGGCGCTCAGGCTACAGAGCCCGAGATCATCCCGCGGCGATCCGACTCGCACAGCTTCGAGCGAGGGGGTGGTGATGGTGGTGGCGGTGGCGGTGGGCGCACCGAACAACCAGCTGCGGTATCCTGTTCAACGCGGCGTCGGCATCTGCCGATAGCTTTGATTGAGCCACGTCATTTACGACGATGACCGCAGCCCAGTGGAGTGTAATATTGTACACACATTCGGCGAGTATAATCGAAAGATAAACGGCATTATACGAATTCACCGCTCCCGTCGACTAATTCCGCTCATCGATAATGCGGTTCAGGGCGATTCGACTCGCTCGATTTGTCCGCGGCGGCTCGACGTCGCCAATCCGGCCGCTGGATTGGTCTCACAAATCACCCGGAGATTTTCGCGTCCGGCACTCTTTCTGTCTCCGTTCGAGCCGGCACGAGGGACAGGTGCGGTAGCGAAGTTAAACGATAATCACGCGAGTCGCGCGGATACCTTTGCGATACCGCGCGCACGCGAGAGAAAGAGATAGAGACAAGGGGAATGCTCCGTCGCGCTCGCTGCCCGGCTTAATGGCTTTTCAAGCGCGTTGCCGTGCTTTGACCTCATCGGCCAGCGGCCTTGCGCCATCACGCCCGCCACCGGCGTTCCCGAACTTCTTTCCTTCGCCGACCCCCGCCGTAACTACCCCCGGGCCGGCCAGGGGTAGACGTCCTCGGCGCAAGAGGAAAATAATTGGCGCTCGCGAAATCGATACCGCGCGCGCGAGACGCGCACGTGCGCGTCACGTGCGCGTCACGTGTACACGCCGCGCCGCTGCAGCCTAAGATTCGGCCGAGCGAATCGCAGTGTAACGTAATATTACATTGCGATATCGAACGCGACTCGATGTGTATATATATATATATATACAATATGTGTATATATATATATCTATATACACCTACCCGCTACGGGTTAACGTACCCGCGTGATACACTGCGAAATGTTTGCGCGACGCAGTCGAGTAATTGAAGTGCTAATAACAAAGCAGGAAATCTCTCTTTCTCTCTCGACCGAGTCAATTACGTTTTTCAAATAGCAGCAGGCCATTGGATAAAGTGATAATTAAAAATTACGACGTAATTATGCACTCCTGCTAGGTAGCATCGCCGTCCATTAGCATCTAGAATTGCAACGAGACACGCGACGCGGTATCCTCTTGCCGATTTGCCGAGGACGCGAGCGCGCGGGCGTTCTCCTCTCGTCTCCTCACAAAAATGTTAATCGGTCCCGTAATTTCCGTCGCGGAAGCGCCGACGCGAGGCACCGCTGCCCGGATTTTACGATCGAGTGTTAATGGGACGCCGATCAGAAATGTAACCGGTGTTAATTTACCAACGGCACTACCACCTCGTTTCTTCTTACGTGGCGCGAGTCCCGGAGCGCGCTTTCTCTCATGAATTGAGAGAATGGACGAAGTGAAAAAAAGAGAGAGAGAGAGAGAGAAGAGTAACGCGGACCCGTTAATACGACGCGGCCATTAAGGCCGCCCGCGGCCAGCAGGCCGTGATGTTAGAAATCCCCGTAAGCAGAGCGTAGACGGCCACCCGTTATAAGCTGAGCGCGCGTAAAGAGAAAAGAAGAGGAATCCGCGACGATGTCTCGTGAATGGCGGACGCCGGTCGCGGAACCTACGGAGGTTCCGCGCAGCCGGAGCAAGGGATCAACGAGAAAGTCGAACAATAGCCATTTCTGCGCAGTGAAAACGCCGTCAATTATAAAATTATCATAATGATGATAATGATAAATCGTGATAATGATGATGATGATGACAATAATGATGATGAAAAAAGGAATATTTGCTGAGATGGAGCGATAGGGCTAATATAAGAGTCAAGGCACGGATGTTTCAGTGTCATTAACAAAATCAAAGCATAGAAAATAAATGCATAGAAAATATTTTTGGATTTAATTGGGGGATCCAGCTCGAATCCCCACAATAATCATTGCATCAATTAAACTCATGTAGAAAACACTTAAAAAAGCTTGAGTTTCCTTAATACTTTTGTTCTGATTCTAAACAGAGAATGAGATTTTCAATTAATCAAAAGTATCGTAGTGGGATAATCTATTTTGAGACAAAGTTAGGCATTCTGGTTGAAATATAATCTGCATTTGGGTAAGAATTAAGAAATTTCTATGCGGGCTATGTCGTGACTAATATTTATCATTAAAATGGGTCGATGTAAAAGTCAAATAGTCTAAACTATTTTTCTACTTCTAAACTATTTTTTTACTATTCAACTTTTACATCGTTTGATCTTCATAATAAACGTACGACAAATTTAACTTTGATTTTGTTTTTGATACATCGGCTCTACCATTCCCAATTTTACTGATCTGATATCAAATAGTTTTTTATCTTTTACTGAAGATCACTTATAGAACATAAGTTATTTTGTTCACTTATGAAAATTGATGAAACTTATGGAAATTGATAAAAAGAGAAATGCCAGTGGAAAATGCGCTCGGTATAAGTATTGAGCATAAGTACAGAACAGATACGAGTATCTCGAATAACTTTTCGAGGTTTTCCAGACAACTGATTCTTATACAGAAGAAGAATAGACAACGCGATTTTTCACGTATGATTCTTCTTGACACGAGTTTTCTCAAGACAATCTTTACGAGGTCGAAGGATCACGATGAAACTGCTCGCGCGAAGTCTCGAGACGGAAACGTGGCGCGATTGTCTTCGCGGCGCAGCTTATTGCGCGGAAAGCATAAGGGTTGCGAGAACACGCGTCCCCCTCGCATGCGGTAACGCAATGTGACCCTCGGACAGGAGTGTAACGTAAGAAGGGCGACGAGACCACTTGCGAAAGCGAGTTAGAACACCGGTGGCACCGTCTTTTGACACGCCACGCGCACACGCATTGTTCGCCGCGCCTACGCGAGCGTGGAATGACGCGACGTACATTTTTTCCGCCACCGCGCGAACCCGGATGCTTCTAGATCTTTTTCGCAGACAAGGAGGACGTGCCGCGGTAATCCGCACAAAACCTCAAAAGAAACAACAGACTTTGGTGATTATCACGTCTTGAAATAATCGACGATGGAAACTATACAACGTTTTTAATTATGCTCCCGAAGCAAATGTGCTGTGTCGAATTAACCGTTCAATTTGGAATTTCAAGCAACCGAAATAATATGATCTCTTTCTTAGCGACAAAGTTTTACAAGATTCTTATAAAGAGAGTAGATTCTTCTTTTAAGTAACACGATAAGTTTTTCTACAATTTGTGACGACTATATTTGGAGATTATTATCAAAAAAATGTTCTTCGTCGAGGACAACCATTATTCAAAAGAAGTAATGTAAACTTAATCGTTTCTCTTAGCGTGATATTTCTCTTAGAGCGATATTTTTCTGTGCATATGTCCCGAGAAACGCGGTAGTGTTTCGCGCCAAGTGTACAGAGGCTATGCAACGATTGGAACCGTGTCTTACACGAACGCTAAGTGCGTGCAACGAATCGCGCCTCTTGAAAAATCGCGTGAAAACGCAGACTCGCGTGAACTTCGCGGTCTCTCACGTCGCGGAGCAGCGCGCTGCGTAGAAGACACGCCGATACGGAATCACCATTTCGCTCGATAATGATGCATCGCGATAATATTCCGCTTGGCAGCTTCTAAAGGAGCACGCACGCAACCGTGGTCGAATATGATACTCGACGGGGCTAATTATGCGTGCAAACCGAGCGAATGATACGGGCGGCAATAATGAAATATGAAAGAAGCGAGCAGAGAAAAAGGGAGAGAGGAAAGCGAGAAAGAGAGCAGAAGAGTATGAGCGGAACGACGCGAAAGAAGAGGACGCGAAGAAAAGAAGAGAACAAGATGAAGGGAGGGAGAGAGAGAGAGAGAGGACGAGGAGAGAAGAGACACGTGCCGCGAGCGAGGAAAGCGTAAACTTTTATATAATTGGCGGCTGTATACACTGGACTCATTAATTGCCGGCGCATCGCCGGTCATTAGAGCAGCGTGCATGCGCGCCGATCTTTTGTTGCTGATTGGCGTGTTAATTACATCGCTGCCGATTTAAATTCGCACGTTGCGCCCGCACGAGACTCGTGACTGCCGTGGCGTGAAGCGCCAGCGAAAACCGCTCGTCAAGTAGAAACGAACTCGTAGAAAAATTGTACAGTATTTCCTTTTCTGGGTTTGTTATATATTAAGTGCGTCGAATGTTATATGACAAAATATACATTTGGAGAGATCCACTAAAATTAATGTACTGAATGTAAAATATTTTTAAAATACTTTAAATGTTTTTTATTGAATAATGAAATTATTTGAAATGTCAACGTAAACGATTTCTTCATAATTAAATTCTAACGTAAACTAAAAACGTAAAACGAAAGACAAAGAGAGTATTGGGAAAACTTTGGCTTTGCCTGCTCATAATTGCATGTTTGAAATATTACAACTTTAACCAGAACCCGTAATTATTTGGAAAATCGGACTGGACGGAATGGAATTAGATCCCAAGAAATTTTCTACGCAGATATTAATCTTTCTCGGTTTTGATTTAAATATACATTATTTTTCCTCAAGATTAACCCCAGAATTCTAAGCGTAGGAAAAATTTATCCACACTCGCATTTCAAACGTTATTCTTTTTAAAAACATTTTTTTACTATAATTTTTTCCAACTTTTATTGTAAAAATTAATAGATTCATATTCCTCGATGTTTTCCACACCGATTAAAAAAAATATTGAGTTTTGATCATTTTTCACAGATGTTATGAGCAAATGCAACTACGCTAAATAAAATTTACTCGCGTTTGGAATTTCCTTAACTTTTTTATCCTTAGGATTCTAGAGTTATAAGATAAACATCTCTTTCGAGAGGCTCGCGCATTACTCCACTCCATGCACTTAAGAAGGACTCTAGTGAAATAGAAGAATCGACTGGGCGAGTCACGCTTTGCCGTGAATCGTGCGCCAAAGGCGTGAAATTATCGTACGGAGAGAGCATGCTGGAAAACGTTTCGGGAAAACTCGCACGCGTAACTACACACGCCGAGCGCTCAAAACGCTTGAAGCGCGAGTTACTTCACGCTACTGCGAGCCACGATTGGGGCTTGCGTGTTAAAGAGCGAGCACACGAGCGCGGAGGAAGCAGGAGCCGAATGAATGAGTGCGAGAGATTCGCAAAACGGCGTGGAATCAGCGCTATTGCTAGCACAGAGTCGAGCACGAGTCACGTGGGCGATTTGTCAAACTAATGTAATGAGAGAGAAAGGGACAGAGAAACGGATAGAGATAGAGACAGGAAGACCGAGACAGAGAGAAAGAGACAGAGAGAGAGAGAGAGAGAGAGAGAGAGAGAGAGAGAGAGAGAGAGAGAAAAACAGGGAGAGAAGGGGGAGAGAGAGTTCGAAAGAGAGAGAGAGTTGTACACGTGAGCAACATCGTGCCCAACGCAAGTGTGCCTATGTGTGCGTGTGTATAAATGGCGTGGGTAGACTAGAGGTGTATACAGATATTTCTTGCGTTTTCACTGCAAGATCACCGACACGCGCGATTCGCCTCTTCCTTAGAAGAAAAAAAAATGACGTGTTATCGAGGCCTTAGAAATTCAACGAGCGTCGCCCACTTTTGGAACGCTTCCGCGAGGACTTTTCTTCGTACGCTCCGACGCGTCGTACGATCCAAGGACGTATTGCAGTACGGCGATAAAATCGAAACGATATTCGACGAGGTTGTAAAGTACGTTACGACCAATGAAACCGACAGCGCGCAGTGCGGACTCGGAATCGCCGCTGGGCGATCTTGAGGTAATTTCGGCAGGAAGGTAAGACACTCGCGCGTACGCGGTCGCAACGGATTAACGACAACGCGCGACGACGCGACTCGGATACTTGTGAACAACGCCGACACGCACGTTATTTGCATAATCGTCTTGTCGGCGCGCTCGTCGCACGCACACATTATCCATATAGACTTTAATGACTATCATGACGTGAGATAAACGATGATGGCAAAGGACTCTAAAATTGTTTTAAAATTTATTTGTTAAGCAAATATAATGTATTGAATTCATAATTAAGTTTATGTCACGCTATAATGCAAATTTCTTGTTACATTGACGCAGCAACAAGTTCACTAAGAGTTACCCTCAGATTTTCATATTATATTTTACATAACATTGTTTCGTGCAAATGTTGATCATTTTGTGATATTTCTTCTTTTTTAATTCGACAATTTAAATTCGTGATTATTTGCAGGATAATAGAGGACTTTTTTGTTCAGTTCAACCTAATCTACAAGCACAGTAGAGTTCTATATGTTATCGTCAGACATCCTGTAAGAACTTGCGAAATACTTGAAACAAGTAACATTTACTTGACTGTAACATGTATTTTTCTGTATGTACGTGATCAATACGCGCTATGTGAACCACTCATCTAAGGCCCGGTTGCACCAACGTTATTTTGATTTTAAGTGACACTTAAATATATGTCTATCTTTATTTATATAGAAAGAAAGATAAAGATAGATACATGTTTAAGTTTCGCTTAAAGCTAAAATAATGTTAGTGCAACCAGGCCGAAGTGACGTTACCTTTACGAGTCGACTGCTAAAGCTGCCGCCAAATGTACGCAACCTGTCTATCTAGGTACTCCAATCGAACAGAGCTCTATCAACGCCTTCACGCAACTTCTTGGTCCGCGAGACTCGAACACGCGCTTTAATGACTCCCGGTCCGTGTCCTTCTCTGCCCACGATCTTCCTCCTGGCTTACCTCACACTTAAATTCGGCTTAGCGGCTAGTGCCACGTAAGTGCAAACGATCCCGTTCGCCGTTACGCTCGATCGCCCCGAGCAGGTCGCGGTACCCTGTTCGCGCGCTGCGACCTCACATCACGCAAGTGAACGGCAATAACGAGCCGACTATCTGCCATTGTTCGGCGAGAGAGATCTCGCCTACGCTCCCTAAACAGCGACGACGAACACGACGACGACGACGCGACGACGACGACGACAATAACGATGACACCGGCAGCGACAGCAATCCACGGTAGCTTATTGAGCGCTGTCGAGTTGAAGGTTTCAACGACCTCGCGACGCGAATTACTCACTTGATCGTTCGCGGCAGCGCGGATTTGAATCGATCAATTTCAATCTGTACCGCTCAGGACGTCAGACGCTCGTTTATGGTACATTTAGGAGAGACTGAGTCTAGATGGCTCCAGGGGTACGTTATTTATGTGTGTCCTTTTTTAGTATTTATCTTCAAAGGAACAACAAATATATATACAAAATCGCGAAATGACCCTTTTAGAAAATACATACTTCTTTCCTGAGTTTTATTAAAAATCGGACTTCATTAAAATATTATAGTTAAAAAATAGTAGAAAAATACTAAGTAAATGGAGATAAGGAATAATAGTAAGAAATAGAAAATTGGTAGTGATAAAGTAAATTTTCGAATCCCCTTTTGAAACTTTGTATTAATATTCTTCATCGTGAATGAATAAAGTTAAGCGACGTGTTACTAGCTGGAATGAAGTTTTTTGCATAGGAATGAAGTGCATGACATAGTGTTTTTCGGATAATAAAAGCAATTTGCACTCATAACACGATTGAGATCGAATATATGGGCGAAAGTCGGCCACTGTTTAAGGAATGGCAGAGCTGTGAAGACGTTTCACAGAGATACTATTAAGGGCATTTTTACGCGTGGCCAACTTATCCCGGGTTGCAGGCTTGCCCCGATACGGGCAAGATGGCCACGTTGCAGTATGTTTGTATTTCGGTTATTACAAAACAAAATATACAGTTAACAGCGTCGTTTTGGACATTAACACATAGAAAAAAGCTGTTTTTATCATGCCTGCGGTCAGTCACAACAATTAGTTGTCTGAGAAGTTATAACTTCGAAATTCCGAAATATGGGGCATCTAGCCTCGTAGGTTTCCCCTACACACCTCCATCCGTCGTCGCCATCGTCGCCGTCGTCGTCGTCGTAACACAAAGAACAGTTTTGTCTTCGACGAACGCGGTCTCGAGTGTCGCGTCGCGTCTCGTTACCTTCGCGAAGCAATAGGTCCTTCTAAGTCCCCCAGTATCGATCATTGTCCGCGCGCAATTGCGACGGTTCCCCCTACGGAAGAGAGAAGTGGCGCAAGGACGACGATGAATGAAAGCGAGTAGGCCGCTCTCGAATAGGACCGCCCCGTCTTCGAAACCGCCGAAATGAAACGGGGCCCGACGTTTACAGGCGCTTCTCTCTAATGACGCGATTGATTTGGCAACGAATGCCAAATCACAAAGTCGTGGGTCGCGTAAATTAAAGGTGCTTAGAAATCAAAATTAATAGGCGCCAAGGATGTATCGTAAGCGAAGCAAGGTAATAATTATGGTGATGATGATGATTATTAATAATACGATATAAAGGATGATGCTTCGACGTCAAGTCGGCCAGAAACGGCTACGTCGACAATGTTACACGCCACTTTCTAATTAGCCCTTTACATGTAATCTCGAGAAGAACTACCGGTCACCCAAACGATTTCTCCTCGGCCGGTAGCCATGTGCCTTGATAGACTTTCACGATCGTCACGATATAAACAATCGATGATGGAAACTGTATAATTTTTTTAATTGCATTTATGTGAGGTAAACGTATTGCACTGAATTAATCGGTAAATTTACATCATACAATAATGTAAACTTGTTATTTTCACGCAACAACAAATTTATTAAAGGTCAAAGTCCATTTATTATACTCTTATTTGATAAATAAAAATATAATAAAGATACTTTAATTTTCCTGAATCTCTTTCGTTGTAATTGTGACGTCAAATGTCTCATGTTATCAATTTGGCTTCTGTCGTAGCGGAGTGATCATTTGATGCGCTCCCAACTTTATCGGAAGAGATGTGTTCAAATCGTTTCACAAACGAAAACACATATGTCTATCTGGACACTAAAGAGGCCACCGGCAAAGAACGATTAGGAACGACGCTGAATTTATCGCCGTTGCAGAAATGCATGCAACATTCAACGTTAACCGTCCGCGGATATATAACGCGTTTTTTTCACGGCACGTAATTATAAGCAGATTTTGCACAAAGAGAGGCTGCTTCGCTCGACCAGCGGTCGGTCGTCCTAGTATCTAGTCATATCATCTGTCATAGTGGCTTATTATACGAGCCATAAATCGAGATCGGTATCTGCTTGACCCCGCGACCCCGAGGTAGCGGTTCGTTTAGCCAGATCCTCCGGTAACCCGCCGCGCGATGCACGCGCACTGCCACCATTAAATTGTAACTCATAATATTTCGCGCGCGCGAAACGCGAATGCACCGCTCCCGGGGACGGTCGGGAACGTCGCGCACGTGAAACATCCGTTTCGTTATATTTTTATCCGCGCCTTTTCGTCATTGTCAGACTGTTTACGACCATCCCTTATTTTATCTAGAATATACGCATTAGGGCAACGGTGCAAATATTTACAAGTGCAAGGAAAGATGAAAGTAATTATCGATGTTGATATAAGGTTTATTCGCGGAAATAAACTTTAATTCACAAAAGTAAATTTCACAGAACTATAAACTTTATATCACAAATAAATTTTCAAGTACTTTTCTACCCAGTGTGGATAATAATTTTGATGAAATAATTTCAACCATATAAACGCGTGTAAATAATAAATATAATCAAATAATTTGATAATTATTAACAAATAATCTTAAGGCTTAGTATTTGTTGCCAAGACTTAGTATCCCTCTTGCTACACTAAGGAAAAATATTTGAAAATTTATACCCTACTAATAAATTTTCAAGCACTTCTTTCTCTGTGTAAAACTAAGTGACTATTATCAACTTGTAATAGGCATCACTAAACAATTTGTTAAATAAAACCATATTGTTCAGTAATATCCACCACATTATACAATAAATATACGAAATGGCCGAATAATAATCAAACTATTTAATAATTATTGTCATATATACTTAGTGTTATTAACCAAATTATTCCATAGATTCGACTAAATTGAATAATTTGCTTTATTAATTACTTTGTAATTATTACCAGTTAAAGTAACTATTATCAAATTCTATAAAAAAAAACTAAATTTTTATTATCTAATTATCTAATTATCAAAAATACTAATTATCAAAAACACCAAATACTAATTACCAAATATCAAATAATACTATTACTAATTATTACTAATTACTAAATACCAAATAATAATTACCAAATATAAATATTGCACTGAACGCTCAACCAAATGAATTTATTAACTGTTTCTAGTGCAGAATCCGCCGAATGACCGGAAAGTGCCACGCTGTGCATCCTCGCGCAATAATTTCGAATTCAAGGAGGCGTCTGTGTCGTGGAGGCGTCGACGAACTCGCGGCGAACACAGGAATACTACTACTTCCGCACTTAACAGGACACGATTACCGTATGCAGGAAACTGATTCCGCACGAGTCAACTTGATCGCCCTCGCAGCCCAATAAGTGCGTAACATCGACTATAAACGTTTATAATCGTGCGCCGACAACGGCTCCTCTTCCGGCTCACCGTGACCCTCGCGTCCGCGGAGTTACTCTCGTCGATAATCGATACAAGCCACTAACTAGAGACGTGCCCGCCGACAGACGTACCAGCGAGCGAGAGCATGCTGAAAAGCCCGTCCCCGTAGCGGGACGCGCCGCAACGTGACAGCCTAATCGAACGCAATTTAGAAAAGCACGCATTCTCATCGCGATTACAATCTTACGGTATACACGATACACGACGTGCCGTGCTTTCGACGATTATTCCGCCGGATGATAATCGATATGAATGACAGTGTAATTCATGCACGTCAAACTCATCGATACAGTGCCCGCGGCCAGTACACTCTTAAAATATTCAGTATAATTGATGGCGGCTGCCCCACTTTTGTCGGGGAAGTATTCGATGAAGCGGAATCTGAGGGAATTTTAAACTCCGTCCTGAGATACTTCATCGAGATTGTAGGTCCCGCGCGAGAAACAACAAATGCATTTGTTAAACGTCACCAGACTTTCCCGCCGCGTAATATGTAAACGTTAAAATTACACCCACGAAAGCGTGGTAAGCTGCGATCGATCCGACGCACATCTGTTCTGTGTGATCGAACGTAATTCGGACTTAATAAATGTTAAGAACACACGAGAGAGTCGCGGGCATGCGTATGCTGTAAGCGATCGGGCGCGATATAGCTACAATCGATCTGACCTGTTCGTTCTAATCGAACGTAATTCGGAGAAGGCGGGAAGATGAAAGAGACGCAAGGTCAGTCCTGGGTCATTGCCGTCGCGCGTCCGAGCCTCATGCACACAGTGATGCGTGTACATCCACCGCGTGGCGGCAAACTACACTTGCGAGAGAGAACGAGAGAGTCCTGCTTCTATCTACCGGGTGATGCCGCTATCGAGTCGCGCTATCGGAAGCGGCTTTTTGCGAAGTGATTTCCTGCTCCGCCAGGGCCGTGTTAACGACTCGGGTAATTAAGTCGCCCGTCTCTCGCCGTGCCGCGCCGCAATAAACGTTTTTAAGGAGTGTGTTCCCTCGATAGTCGCTTGGTTTAATAGGTCCATCCGTTATGTTTATTCCGTCGTAATCGGTTCTTAATTGAAAAGGGATACGACGATAAGGACGATCGGGCGCACGGACGCCGCCAAGAACGCATAGATGGCGCATAGATGGCGCGTTTGCGTGCCCTGGGATATCAAGATGCGATATGTCGGATAAGCAGACTGAACGGAAGTGACCCGAAAGTCGTCGTGGGAAGTGACGAATGGGCGCCATCGTCAATGCAAAATTAACGGGCCGCTCGACCCGTAAACCACGATGTAAACTTTGACGCGGCAATGCCATAGGACTCGAATTTCCCACCGAGATAACGATTCTTTAAAATTCTCGCTGCCCGATACAGGTCCCGAACGATCGTGGGGAATCACGGAGGATTACGGGGATCGGGAGAAAGAGAACGTGAGTGAGAGAGTGACAGAGTGTGAGAGTAAAAGAATGAAAGAGAGAGTGTGTGTATGTGTGAGAGAGAGAGAGAGAGAGAGGAGGGAGACACGAGGATAGTGTTACTGCATAAGGCTCGGCGCGACTGCACTGACGCGTGGGTGTCAGAGACGGTGCTCGAACCAGTACCGCGGCTAAATGCACCGCGAGCGCGAGTATTCGTACGTGAAATAGCGCCTTTACTAGCGCTATCTCGCCGGTAGGTGCGATATACGGCGGACCCGGACTTGTTGTCGCGTGGGAGTGCCGCTCTCCGGCAGGGTGCATTCTTCCTACGTACAATTTCCTCGCGCTTTTCGTCTTCTCTCATTCTCCCTCCGCCCAAACTGCACACATTTTCACCCAGAGTGATATCGCGCGTAACAGAAGTGCGAGAGAGCGATCGATTCGGAATTGCGCGTCACTTCGTGGCTGTTTACCTTGCGCCAAGCGATACGTTTGCATAGCGAGTAGTCGCGAGAGACGTGATGCACCCAGCGCCCGTTCGGAGAGCGCATCTTCCGCGTCCGCGCGCAATTTCGATATCGGCGCGCGATGCCGCGCGCGCGCACTATACTTTGCGCCAATTTGCGGCCGCGGCCGCAATCGTTTCCACGACGAGGACGAGAGGGACGCGATAGCCCAGAAATAAAGGGCGGAAACTGATTTCGCGAGTGCGCACGCGTGCACGCGCGCGCGCAGGGCGTAATTTAATCGCGCGTACGCGCGCGGCCTAGCCCGCGGGGCGGGTTTAGCCTGCTCGTCGTCGATCGGAACTTCTTTCACAGATAGCCCCTGATGATACGTCCCGGGGGCTACACCTGCTCTCGTGATACGCCACTTTGGCCGCGCGCAACCTGCCCCGCGCGAGCGAGCGAGCCAGCGCGTCTATGTGTTATATAATACAAGATCGGCGCGTCCAGTACGAGACCAACATAGCCGGTACACGCCGGTCATGGTGGTTATGTTGCTTACAGAGGTTACGTCTGGGCATGTGGAAGAGTGCTTGGCTGTAATACGGGTACAGTCTGGCCAGGCATTCAAAACCAAGCGAGCCTATGCAACGCGGACTTCTGTGCACATGCGACTGCCGCCGCCGATGCCGCTGAAGTCGCGACAAGTCGGATCGCATGGATGCTTGATCCGTCCAAGAGAAGGACAAAGAGTGACCGCGATTTCGGAGCGCCCGAGTGTCGCCAAGATAAACAGTGTCGAAATCAGTTTTCACGGCGTACATATCATCGCCGAGACTCGCTGTGAATTACGGCTCTAAATTTCGGTGACCTTCCAAGTCTGCCCTTGATAACGCTCAAGGACGTCCAGACAGGGGATGAAGTTCGCGCACGGAAGAAGTTACTTTTGTAAAATACCATAAACACAAAATACCACAAACCCAAAATGGTTTCAGAAACTTGTTCTGGTCATGAGCCAACGACCTATAGGCACTTGACCGTACTCTTTGCTTGATTCAACTGAATTTTTTTTCTGTGTGAGATGAATTTCTCTCTCACTCTAGTCGGGCAAGTGATGGTACGCGCCGAAAGGCGCCTCACGGTCTTCGCCGTAGGAGCGGAAATGTCTTCGCGAATACCACACAGCGGAATGCGTCGACAACGCGGGGTACATTAAGGATTCACTTGTCCGCTCGTTCGCTTTACGTATCGAATTACGCGTGATTACGGCGTACGCGCATTAGAACGAGGAACGATCAATTTACTCGCGATCCCGGCGCGAAATCGGCAACGACGACGCCTCGAACGACGACGCTAATATTACTCGTAATAACCGTTTATACCGCGGAACCATTAGGGCGCGCGAAAAATGCGTTTTCCATTATTGCAGGAACACGCTCCGCGGCGAAGACGTGCACGGCCATGACACGTGGGTTACAGCGAGTGCGTGCGTGCGGCGAGTGAGTGCGTCGTGGCGTAAACGCTCTCGGCGTAGCGCCCGACCTCGGGCTTCAGCGATAGCTGTGAGATTGACCGAGTCACTTATTTCTATTTTTGCGTATCTGTACGATGTAAACAAAAATGCAGAACGAAGTGCAAAGATTGAATCAACTTCTTCAATAATGATCTAAAACGACTGTGTGGTTCCTCCTTGAACGCAGGCACTTTTCTTTAACAAACATATCTATATTGAAGAAAGGATTTTGTTGTCGAGACGAAAATTTATCGAAATCTTACGAAAGGTGTTTGTTGAAAACTGAGCGAAGATGGAACTGGGAATTGATGCTTTCATTCGATTTTTCTTGACGATTCCAACGGTAGATAACACATACGGCGTCAACTCGGTAATTACGACAGTCAAAGTGGCCAGCAAAGTTAGGTACTTCAAGGTAGTCGGTGGTGTAGTGGCTAGCTATCGGTTAGCACAGCCCACGTAGTCGCAAATTCGGCCAACTTAGTTTCATTTTTTATTTTTTATGACTTAAATGTACAATGATCAAAATACATCGTACTCTGGACACTATCTTGAGCTGCGCCACTGACCACCTTAGAATACCTAACTTAGTTGGCCATTTTGACTGTCATAACCACCAACTTGACCCCATGTGTTACGTGTCATTGGAATTCTTTCGACAAGGAGAATCAAATGAAATCATCAATTCTCGGTTCCATTTTCGCTCAGTTCTCAACGTAATTCTTCACCGAATTTGAAGCAAAATTAGACCAAACCAAAATTTGATTAAAATAGAATCAACCAAATGTTTGATAATTGCAATCCTAAAGTTTAGTTGCCACTTGTGTGTTTGTGAACTTTTTCTCCGTGTGGAACATACTTCAATATGTAGATATAATGTTACGTGTATATGCCGGTATGTTTGCGTATCTTTATGCATTATAGCCGAAAAACTGCGATTCCCAAGAAGAAAGGCCGGACTTCACCGAGCGGGCTGGCCCGACTATCGAAACTCTTATTTCGGTACATCGAGAAATCGCGGCGGTTTCAGCTTTTACCCGGAGAAATCGCTCGAGGAGCACCGTCCACGTCCGCTGTACTGTACGACGCGCGCGTCGAGGCGAAATCGCGAGGAGGAGACACGCACGTTGCGTATGCCGTATCTAACGAGCGGTTTAAATACGAATCTAATATCAAATCTTTCCCCACCGTCGCCGAACGCGCCTTTTCCGACTTTTCTATGCGGCTAGTGCTGACTACTATCGGTCGAGATTGAGATAAATTTGTAAATTTAATTCGCCGATGGTGAAAAGCACGGTAAACTCGTCAGAATGTTTGAGCGTGTAATGAAAGAAATGTTGTTTCACAGCTCACAGTGTGAGAAGCCAGTCTCCAGTTATTTTCGAAATTTCAATGAAATTATTAGAGTTCTGTTTGCCCCCTTCCCCTCTCCCTGGAGGAATTTCAGAGTTCTCAATCAATTTCAGAAGTAATTTCGACGGAGAACGACGCGCAAACACATTTGAGGCAATTATTTCACGATAATTTGAAGCAATTTTCTCCAAAGAAACCCATCAATCTTGAAACAGGAAACGCAGGCGCAAATGCGATTAAGGGATATTACGGCAAGGTGAGATGTAAAGACGATCAGGAGCGAGATATACAGACGCGAACGAGCGGGAAGTGATACGGTAAGACGATCTCACACAAGGCCGAGTCACAGTGAGGAAGATTAAATACGCGTGCCGAGGGAGACGGATATCGCGCGCTCGGTTGTCGTTTCCTCAGGACGAGTCGCAGCCGAGTACGCGTAACTGGTACTCCGACTTTAGAATTCAATATTTCTGATTAGAGTTCCAGCTCCTTCTGAACAGTATAGAGGTACTTTTATGTTCGCGCGAACAGCGATTAACATTAAAGTGGCGATTAAAAAATGAAATGTCAACTTCACACCCAACATCACGACTGTTCTGGAATTATTAGTGTTCTACTCAGTCTCAACAGCTCGTAATATAAATCACGTTCTTTATATCCTACGAAATACAGAACAGAACTTTTTTTTCTTTTTAGGCTTCGAAATTTAGTCGCTTTGTGACTGATGTTGGTAATTCGCGGGGAATTGTCCATGACTTTTCGCGTTTCAGGTCGTCGTAGAGCATCCATTTGTCATCGTCCGTAACTTTTTACTCCTGTCAGAGAATCCTGTAACTCCTTACCGCCGATTCGCGTGCACTCAGGCGCTCGTGCAACGAAAATCGCGTACGAATAATTCGCGTACGATACACACGCAGACACACGTGCCTGAATTGTGCAGCAAATCAGGGAAAATGAAGAAGTCACACTTGACGGATCCTCGCGCGCGCACCTTTCCCAGCGTTGTGTATCATTGATATTCTTTCAACGCGAGGAATTATCGGCACGATATAACGTTCTCGCGGTACAGTTGCTACGCGGCTCATTTCCGGCATTTTTGATGGATCCCAAGTAATACACGCTAGTTTGTGAACGTAAGTTAAGTGTGTATGTGTGTGCGCGCGCGCGCACGGTTCTCCGGCGATTCTCAATCTAAGTACGTAATCGCGAGTTCAAGCACCGTGAACAAGAGTTTCCTCCGAGTGGCACTTTTCCTAGATCCGTTCGTCCATCCGTCCGCGCACGGTCAGATCACTCGCGCGCGTCTATTCGCGGTGACGCGAGTCTATTTCTGTCCACGACCTTGCGTAAAAACGAGACAACGACGATTGATATCGACTCGTTATCATTACGCGCGGCCGCTGCACGAATAAACTACCGCCGCGGCCGCGGTAATTACGGCCGGTCTGTGGACGTCTATGCGTCCCGAACGAAAAGCGACTATTACGTGCGCCAGCACGCGCAATTTCAAAACTAGTTTAACCCAACCAACAGACGACGGCCGCGGCGCGTTTTCACCGTCAAGGACGCGCGCGACTTTCCGCGAAAAAGTCAGTCCCGCCCGATCGATGCGATTCGATTCTCGCGTGATATACGCGGGCTTTTCGCGAGAGGATCCCGCGTGTGCCTCAGAGCGCCGTGACGATCAGCGATCGCGATCTTAGCGAGAAATATCGCGTGCTACGGGCGATTCTACGTTCGCTATGCGTTTTCGCCGTGATTATGGTTATAATTGGCTCTAACCGCACGGTGCACGATAGAAGCGCGGCAAGAGAGAAGCGGCTACTGGTCTAGAAGAAAAATCCCCGGCCGCTGCAACGCGCCAATTACTTTGTACTGGGATGTAGACAGTGGTGCGCGTTTCAAGCCGGCGACGTCGAGATCGATTCGGCGAAACTCGTTTAGGGGGAGACCGAGTCTAGATAGCCCCAAGGGTATGCTGCTTTTTTTCAATATTTATCTTGAAAGAGACAGTGGCTACAAAATCATAAAATGGTCCTTTTAGAGAACACACACACACTTTCCCCCAAGTCTCGTTAAAATCGGAGTAACATCACAGTTAAAGAATAGGAAAAAAAACTGAGTTTTAGTAGTAGTAAATTTTCGAGCCTCTCAAAATTTTGTATTAATATTCGCTATCATAAGTGAATAAAATTAAACGACGTGTTATTAGCTGGAAGTTTCTTGAAAATATACACGGAAAAAAAGCGTTGGTTGAATTAACCAAACATCTGATCGAATATGAACGATTGAGAAATTCCGATTGAAGTAAAAAAAAAAAAAATTCGAATTCTTTTTAAGTTAACAAGATTTTTGGTAGAGTAACCAAACATGTCTGGTTATTTCGCCAGACATGTTTGGTTAAATAACCAGATATGTTTGGTTAGTCTACCAAAAATCTTGTTAACTTAAAAAGAATTCGAGTTACTTCAATCGGGATTTCTCGATCGTTCATATTCAACCAGATATTTGGTTAATTCAACCAAATCTTTTTTTTCCGTGTATGATATAATATTTCGGATAATAAAAACAATTTGCATTCATAATATGATCGAAATAGAGTATATAGGCGGACGAGGTAATGTTGACCGCTATTTAAGAATTGGCACACGGAAAAAAGATTTGATAATATATGGACAACTAAAAATATTAGCTGCAGGAGCAAATTTTCTTGCTTTCATAACAAAGTTATTTAGTTGTGATAGCTAAAAGATTTGCTAATATATATATTAGTTAATCTTTTAGCTATCACAACTAAATAACTTTGCTATGAAAGCAAGAAAATTTACTCCTGCAGCTAATATTTTTAATATTTTTAGTTGTCCATATATTAGCAAATCTTTTTTTTCCGTGCAGAGCTGTGAAGACGTCTCACGGGGGGGAGTATTACTAATAAGAATACATACTTTACATGACCAACTTTACCCCGAGCTTGCTCCACGTTGCAGATTGTTCATATATTTCGCGGTTATTACAAAACAAAATATACACTGAGAAAAGTTATCCGATAAAAAATTAACAAACAAATATTTCCGAACAAAATACCGATGAATTTTAGTATCTGATCAGGAAACATCCGATAAGAAATATCGGCTCATAATTTTTTGATTGATTTATCTGATGCCATTATGATCGCGCACGCGGAAGTATCCGATAAAATTTAATTGGATATCTTGATCAGATATAAAAATGATCGAAATTTGATCGAAAATTTGTTAATTTTTTATCGGATAATTTCTTTCAGTGTAGCAGAATCGTGGCGAGTATTAACACATAAAAGCAGCCGCCTCTATTATGTTTGTCACGATTAACTGTTTGAGAAGGTGAAACTTTGAAATTCTGCAATATATGGGGCATTTAGCCTGTCTCTCCTATTCCACGTCGCTTGGTGTACAACGGGACATTGAAAGTCTATCTGTGCGCACAGCAATACATTAAATGAAATATCGTCCTGTGACGGAATTCACATTGGAGTAATTTGCAGAGCCGACACGAAGAGACGCACGAGAGGACGAAGATCGTTATTAAAAGTTCGCAGTCGAAACGATGCGCTGCAATTTTCGTCCAGATTGCGATATCGGAGCGTGACTCCGAAAGTCGGAATAACGGATGATTCACAAAGCCCTCTCTGTCTGTCTCACAAAGGAGTCGAAAATGGAAACGCTCGGGGCGCGACGGGTACGCGCGAACGAACGGACTGCTCGTCAGAAATTCGCGAGGACGATCTTCTCTTTCGCGCGACGTATACGTGTCCATTACAA
>NW_022639606.1:606070-611904 GCF_010583005.1 Odontomachus brunneus
TGATATAATATTTCGGATAATAAAAACAATTTGCATTCATAATATGATCGAAATAGAGTATATAGGCGGACGAGGTAATGTTGACCGCTATTTAAGAATTGGCACACGGAAAAAAGATTTGATAATATATGGACAACTAAAAATATTAGCTGCAGGAGCAAATTTTCTTGCTTTCATAACAAAGTTATTTAGTTGTGATAGCTAAAAGATTTGCTAATATATATATTAGTTAATCTTTTAGCTATCACAACTAAATAACTTTGCTATGAAAGCAAGAAAATTTACTCCTGCAGCTAATATTTTTAATATTTTTAGTTGTCCATATATTAGCAAATCTTTTTTTTCCGTGCAGAGCTGTGAAGACGTCTCACGGGGGGGAGTATTACTAATAAGAATACATACTTTACATGACCAACTTTACCCCGAGCTTGCTCCACGTTGCAGATTGTTCATATATTTCGCGGTTATTACAAAACAAAATATACACTGAGAAAAGTTATCCGATAAAAAATTAACAAACAAATATTTCCGAACAAAATACCGATGAATTTTAGTATCTGATCAGGAAACATCCGATAAGAAATATCGGCTCATAATTTTTTGATTGATTTATCTGATGCCATTATGATCGCGCACGCGGAAGTATCCGATAAAATTTAATTGGATATCTTGATCAGATATAAAAATGATCGAAATTTGATCGAAAATTTGTTAATTTTTTATCGGATAATTTCTTTCAGTGTAGCAGAATCGTGGCGAGTATTAACACATAAAAGCAGCCGCCTCTATTATGTTTGTCACGATTAACTGTTTGAGAAGGTGAAACTTTGAAATTCTGCAATATATGGGGCATTTAGCCTGTCTCTCCTATTCCACGTCGCTTGGTGTACAACGGGACATTGAAAGTCTATCTGTGCGCACAGCAATACATTAAATGAAATATCGTCCTGTGACGGAATTCACATTGGAGTAATTTGCAGAGCCGACACGAAGAGACGCACGAGAGGACGAAGATCGTTATTAAAAGTTCGCAGTCGAAACGATGCGCTGCAATTTTCGTCCAGATTGCGATATCGGAGCGTGACTCCGAAAGTCGGAATAACGGATGATTCACAAAGCCCTCTCTGTCTGTCTCACAAAGGAGTCGAAAATGGAAACGCTCGGGGCGCGACGGGTACGCGCGAACGAACGGACTGCTCGTCAGAAATTCGCGAGGACGATCTTCTCTTTCGCGCGACGTATACGTGTCCATTACAATGGAGGACGGTTTCCCAAGTCGAAATTTCAGCCCTATATTCAACCTGAATTTTTTAACAAGCTTTCTAACTCTGAAAGGTCTTGTAATAATTGACAAACGCATTTGGATGAGTGTTTCTGTACAATATTTGCTGAGAAATATCAGATGTAAGTAATAGTTACCACACAACCATTTCTGGTAACAACACAGTTTTGTTCAACAAATTGTTTGGTAATATGTAGCACATAAATTGTTAATATATTGGTAATAAATTAGTAAAATGTATTCCTGTGAATAAATCTTATATCCCATAAATAAATTTTCAGGTATTTTTTCTCAATGCAGTCTCCAAATCTTAGCAACATATATCAAATTCTGCTAAAGCTATTTGTTAATATTTAATAAATTATTTGGTGATATTCATCCACACGCGCTTTAGTTGAAACTATTTCGTTTAAGTAACCGGTAACTATTGTCCAGGTTTATCACTAATGCTTGTTTTTAGTATTCTAAAGTATATTCTGAAGAATCTCAGTGTGTATGTTTAATACACATAGAAACTGCAATCTTATTTAGCACCTAAATGGCAGGAAACGCATAAAATATCACTTGGCAGATTCTCCAGAGAACCCTCGGTAAAGCTAGTGTATTCAACAAAATCAAAAGTTGACACAGCTTTCAGAATGTCAAAGTAAACGTTAAATGGAACATTGAGATAAAAAGTAGGATCGACATTTCGACTCGGATTCGGGGCGACGCGAAAAAATTTCCCTTGCGCGAAAATTCTCGATTATATAAAATTTTTCGCCTACAAGGAGAAAAAAATACTTTATATCGAAAAATCCTCGCACTTGGCATCATACTTCCGTAACGCCGGAGACCGTAAATTCTCTCTGGCGCGTAAACACGAGCTCCCTTCGAAGGAGCCTCAACGCCCATACACCGACCGACGTTCGGATTCGTGACTGGGAAGTGAGATGCACTGACCCATGACTGGCTAACCAGCGGATAGGATAGTCGTAGACCGCGTGCAGGAGGACGACGCCCGTTCTCCGGCCAACTCCCACGTCCTATAGAGCGTCTCGGGGCAAGGAATTACTATATCAGCCGGCAGCAGCGTGAGAGAAAGAAAGGCACCGACGTTAATGAAACAACGTTAGTCACGTCCGCGCGTTTCATACTCTGTATCACTCGGAGAGGACTGTTACGAAATCGCTATTACGGTATCGCCGCTCCGGGTGCGCCCGCAGAAGAGAGGAGAGAAGGGGAGGGGAGTCACCGGGAGTCTCTCGTTGCGCCGAGTCCGAAAGCTATCTCGGGAATCGTAACACGCTACATCGCGAAGTCGAGATATGGCGTGCTCGCGATTCACTGTCAAGCCCGCGAAAACGAAGCAACGGAAACTACCGCAATCACGGCTGAACGACTTCCAACCACGAGGAAGCCCAATGGCCAACCGAGAGAAGTCGTCCGCGGGTCGGTCCAGGTCAGATTATAAATATAGTAACGCGCTCTTGAGTTGTGTGGCGCGCTTTAGACGGGTCTGTTTTTAATTCCTCGCGGTTTCATTTGTTTTACGGTCTAGCTACGGCGGTTTCTAACCGCGCGCCGTTATGTTCTCGCGGTTTCGATCGCGCATACCCCGAAACGCAGGTGCACGTTAAGGGAATGTCATACTTGAAAACTTTGCCGACGAAATACTGACTTCTCTCTGCAAAGTTTACGCCGTCGCGCAGAATTACGTCGTATTGCGCCGTCGTGCAGAATTACAAGCGCTTTTACACACTGAAAGTACATGCAATAATGATTTGGAGCATTGTTCAACATGTGACGAAAACAATGAAAAATTCTGAAATTAACATCTCGAATTCTCTGTCAGTTAACTCACTTGAGTATATTTACTTGACATGAAAGTTTTGCAGCTTGTACGTGCCGCACTTGTATGCGCCCCGCTAACGAAAATCTGGAGGAATATTTCTGTATTTTTACAACTAAAATTAGAAGCTCAACAATATACGAAAAGTTTGCAGGAAGATTTCTATATATGCGTGATTATGTTTCCTGCTAGCACATGATAAAACAGCAGCACATATTTATATAAGATCTATATGTACAAGAAATACAAAAAAGATAATTGTGTTAGTGACGATCACTTCTATCAATTGTCGACATTTTTGGAGTTTGTTATCCACTTTAACATCCTTTTAAAGCGATGCTAGATACCGCCAAAACGCAGTTTCGTAGTTTCTTCTTTTCTTCTAATTGGATATATCTAATTGAAAATGCTTTTACAAGGTGAAAGTACAAGCGTTAACGAATGGTTAGTGCTAAACTGTTGCATAAAATCAACAAAAAATTTTTTATAATTAGTCGGTAAATAATACATTTTTTGTCGATTTCATACAACTGTTTAGCATCAGCCATTTATTAACGTTTGTACTTTCACCCAGTAAAAACATTTTTAATTTGATGCATTCGATGAGAAGAAAAGGGAAAACTACGAACGACGTTATATCGGTATCCAGTATTCCCTTAAACCAAAATTTTGCACGATAGTCGTGTAAAGGCAGAACTAGAAAACGTAGATTTTAAAGCAGATTGTACCTATGCCGCTAAATTTCCTTGTAAACTCTTTTTGTAAAGATGTTTTATTTATTCTGAGAGCGCTTATTCTAGGACAATAAATAAGACTTCTCACTCACTCACGTGTCCCGGATTTTCCACGAATTATCTGATACGGTGAGACGCAGGGGTCGTCGAGAAGGACGATCTCTGGGAGCATTTTCTTTGATCCACGCCGAGGTATAGCGATCAAATCGAGATAGAGCACGCGACTTTAATCTCACCAGAGCTTATCTTGATAATCGGGCAGGTATAAACACGCGAGGAATACGAACGTACAATGGACAATTCATGTATGTATGTATGTGTGGAGAAAATAGTGGATTTTTTCTCATAGAAGTATGAAAAATTCATTTCAATTAATTTCCATAAAAGTGAAAATAATTTTCAAAAACAGACAGTAAAGTCTATCTCGCTAAATATACTTTCTAATATAATCGGTGTATTCTTCACTAGAATATGCTACATTTACAACCGATGGTTACGAATATAGCACTGCAAACAAGCAAGTAATCTCGGTGAAATCGCTATCAAATTCTAATTCACTCGATTAAAACATGCAAATGATCGGCCATCACGGAAACTCACGTGTCGTGTGGGCGATATATCTGCTATTTAACGGCGCGCTCGGCGCGAAACGAACAAAACGAGAGCAAAGGACACTCGTTTGAGATTTCCATTTTTCTATTCTAAGCGTTAATGGGTTCGCCCATGTCGCGACGTTCCGCCTTCGGTCGTTACTCCGTCGAAGTCCCATTGTGGAGAACGACGCGAGGAGGCCCCCGCGGGCGGCTATAAATAACAAAATTTCGTAAAAGCGCATCCACATTCCTCGCACGACGGTGAGTCAAAGTACTAGGAAAGATAGAGAGAGAAAGAGAGGAGAGTGGCGCGCCACTTCTCATTTTTCCCGCCTCTACATCACTGTCGCGTTGCGTTAACGCGACGCTGTCCCATTTGCTCGCGCGTCATCGTTCATGAGGCCCTTGATTAGTCGGGGAGATGCGCCCCAGTCTCTATTGCGCTTACTCTACATCGCCCTACGGCTCTGCCCGCATCCACCCCGTGTCCGCTCTCCGCAGGGTTTCAAGATACGCGTATCTCGAGATACGCGCCCAAGCCAGCTCGTCATTGTATCAAAGAAACTGGGCCCGCGTGACTGCACGTGCGCGTGTCATGAATTTTTAAATGAGGCTGGACAGAAGAAAGGAAGAAGGTGGAGCAAAGGGAAATATTTCTTGCACAGCGTTCCAGAGCAAACCTGGCGCCCGGCCGGCGTTTCGGTCCGGATCAACGGACAGGGGAACACATGTAGAAGCGCGTTATTAGCAGCGCGCGCGAGAGAGCCGCATATAAACGTGAAGCGATAGGCCGAACGCGTTAGGGGTAAATTCGATTCGTGGTACCTTAAGAGAGCGCCAATGAAAACGCGCTCACGGCCGACGTAGTGCGAACCGCGAACTGTAAATTAAGGTTCAGTAACTCGACGCCAAGATAGTTACTTGGACGACGCCGGGTAATAGAATGCGCGGAGGAGAAGCCTCGAGTGGCGCGCGACAGCGCGTTAAAAATAATTCCTTTAACCGCCCCGGCGCGGACGCGACAACGCGGCTCAGAGACCACGATGCGTTGTGTCCAAGTGCGCCAACCGCCGAGTAATGGAAATCCTCCTTCCTCCGCGAGATAACGCGGCACGTAAATAAGCGGTCGCGTTAAGAAAGGGGAGTTTACGAGACGCGTCCTCTCCTCTCTCTTTCTCTCTCTCCATCTTTCTCGCGAGAGTTCGCGCCCGCCCCGGCAAATCGACCAGCGCGAATATATCGCGTTACCGCCGTCGTCCTATCGCGTAGAGAGAGAAAGGGAGAGAAAGAGGAGGGGAGAAGGAGAAAGAGATAGATAGATATATTTATTATGAGAGAGAGAGAGAGAGAGAGAGAGAGAGAGAGAGAGAGAGAGAGAGAGAGAGAGAGAGAGA
>NW_022639606.1:612654-615293 GCF_010583005.1 Odontomachus brunneus
AGAGAGAGAGAGAGAGAGAGAGAGAGAGAGAGAGAGAGAGAGAGAGCGAAGGGCGAAGGAGTGAATCTTCCCCGCCGCTCCTGCCGACATCACCCTCGTGAGACGTGAAACCACAAGGCGCGCCGTCATTACTTTTACCCGGGGAACCGAAAAATCGTCGGAAAAAGGTGGTAGGTTAGATGCCGAGCGAAAGAACCCAGGTCGGCTCATACTTATGCATGAGTGCGCCGCGCGGCGCGCACGTTGCACCTAATACACCGCCGATGAATGATTTATGGAACGATATCCGCTTTTTATCAGGGAGACCCCGCGATTCAGGTTGTCGTGCTCCGAGCACCACTACTACCACCGCCGCGGCCGTCCGTCGTCGTCGTCGTCGTCGTCGTCGTCGTCGTCGTCGTCGTCGTCGTCGTCGTCGTCGTCGTCGTCGTCGTCGCCGAGATTGCTCTCGCCGGAGGATGCGGAGAGAGCTGGCCGCTGTAATTGCGCGCGCTCGGCCGAGAGGCGCGGTGGATCGGTTTAACGAAATCTGTTGTTAGGCGCGATCGAGGGAACCTCGCCGTTTATCACTCGGGGATTTAATCCCCGTGACTGGCGTAAGGAATTACGCGCGCAAGATGGTGCACCGGCGATCATCGCCGCGTGCGCGCGAGAGAGAGGATTTATTCCTCCGAATCGGGCACTGAAAGGGGCTCGTGGCTTTCCGATTTCCGATTTATCATCGCGTAGCGTAGAAACTATCGCGGCTCTCGTGAATTATATAGGCTCGCGCGTCCTAAGCCTCGCGGTTACCTCGTTTCCATTGCGGCACTCGCCAGCGCTCCCCTAATCTCATTACGAAAACCGAAAGCTCGCCAAAATCAGATTGCAGCACGGATCTGTCGAATTATTGACAAATCTAGATTACGCGCGGGAGCGTTGCCCAAGCCGCGTCCGCGAGAAAGAGAGAGAGAGAGAGAGAGAGAGAGAGAGAGCGCACGATCGATTTAAATAAAGACCGATTGCGAAAGTTCCCGCCGCAAATATATCACCTGCTTCTATTCGTCCGCGCTATAATTGTGCCGTACTAATTTAGACGCGTACCGAGAGCGATCGCTCTACGGGCATCGTTCCTTTGAGGAGAACTCGGTCGATGACCGCGTTTAGGTAACGTGTGGATGTATACTGCCTACCACTAATAGCCAGCCGCCTTGTGCAACGCTGATCGATTATATCGCTTAGACGTGGCGTCTCGCTCGCCGAGTAATAACAATGCTAATCGAACATCATTATATCCCCCGTGCCTGTATCTACAATCCATCAGGACGAATCTGCACGTGTGTACACGTATGTACATGTAACAATCCCCACACAGAGATAATTAATTTTATACTAATCTACGCGTAAGGTGAATGTCCTAACGGCTGAACTAATAAGAGACCACGATATACCAGTTTTACAATTTTATTAATAAATAATTAATGGGATTACTAACATGAAACTAACGCTTACGCAAAGCTCTGGTAGTCAATAAATATTAATTACAATTCTAATGAAATATCAGATAATGCCGGTCATACCGGTAATTGATTTAAGGAATTAATCGTATTTCAATTACTGCACAAGAAAAATAGTTTAGTTGGATTAACAAAATTTTTTGTGAAATATAAATGAACCAGAAATTCTGTTTGAAGTTATTTTCTGATTCGTTCACATTTCAGAAATTTGATTAATTCAACCAAACGTTTTTTCCATGCAAATAATATAGAACTCAATGACCCTAAATAATTATTAAATAATATTACAAACTGACTTAAAAAAATATTTTTAACAAGATTTTAAATGCTTTTTCTTAGAAATATTAAATATATATGTATTATAAATACATTAAGACATGTCTCCATCATCCATCATCGAGACATCCATTTATCGTGACATCCATTCATCGATATATTATAATCATTAGTCATGTTTAATTACTTAACATTGATATTTGAGGACATTTACTTTAAAAAAGAAAACAAATATTGTGTTATACATTCCCGTTCGTTTAGAGAGACAAATTAATTTTTCAAGTCAAAAAGCAATAATATCCGGAAGTTTATTAAAAAAAAACTATTAAACGGACATGTTTTATATAATTAAATAATATATTTATATTAAAAAATTTAGAATTATTTTTATTTCTGGTTTGCATGATTTATATTTTCACGATGGAACAATCAAAAAAATGAAAAAAAGTTTCTTATAAAATAGTATTGTAATTCTAGTCTTTCGAACCAGAATTTGTATTTTCAAATAATTGAATTTGTTGGCTCATTTTGAAAGACAAATAAAAATGTTTTATTAAAGTTCGCTTTTATTTTATTAAAAAAGAAAACTAAAATGCAGAAATGAAAATTTTAACACGAGAGATTTTAACTACACTATTTCACAAGAAACTTTTTTCATTTTCTTGACTGGACCATTGTAAATCATACCAACTGCGTGCAACAGCTGCAAGCAATGAACGTTCTAACGTCATATTTCCGCGCAAAAAATAAATATAAATTATTTTCTAACGCAGATATATATTATTAAATTATGTGTGTGTGTGTGTGTGTGTCTATATATATATATATATATATATATATATATATATATATATATATATATATATA